>NW_025423782.1:0-53351 GCF_020740605.2 Lemur catta | reverse complement strand
TGATAACCGTAACCCTTACCCTAACACTATACTTGGTGTGATGCTAACCCTAACCCCTAACACTATCCTAGGGCTGATGCTAAACCTAACCCTGACACTATCCTAGGGCTGATGCTAACCCTAACACTAACACTATCCTAGGGCTGATGCTAACCCTAACCCTAACACTAACACTATCCTAGGACTGATGCTACACCTACCCTAACACTCTCCAAGGGCTTATGCTAACCCTAACCCTAACCCTAACACTATCCTTGTTCTGATGCTAACCCTAACCCTGACACTATCCTAGGGGCTGATGCTAACCCTAACCCTAACCCTAACACTATCCTAGGGCTGATGCTAAACCTAACCCTAACCCTAACACTCTCCTAGGCTTGATGATAACCGTAACCCTTGCCCTAACACTATACTTGGTGTGATGCTAACCCTAACCCTAACACTATCCTAGGGCTGATGCTAAACCTAACCCTGACACTATCCTAGGGCTGATGCTAACCCTAACACTAACACTATCCTAGGGCTGATGCTAACCCTAACCCTAACACTATCCTAGGGCTGATGCTAACCCTATCCCTAACCCTAACACTATCCTAGGGTTGATAATAACCCTAACCCTAACACTATCCTAGGCCTGATGATAACCGTAACCCATACCCGAACAGTATACATGCTATATAATGCTAACCCTAACCCTGACACTATCCCAGGGCTGATGCTAACACTAACCCTAACACTATCCTAGGGCTGATGGTAACCCTAACGCTAACACTATACTAGGAGTGATGCTACCCCCTAACCCTAACACTCTCCTAGGGCTTATGCTAACCCTAACCCTAATCCTAACACTATCCTAGTACTGATGCTAACCCCTAACCCTGACACTATCCTAGGGGTGATGCTAACCGTAACCCTAACCCTAACACTATCCTAGGGCTGATGCTAACCCTAACCCTGACACTGTCCTAGGGCTGATGCTAACCCTAACCCTAACCCTAACACTATCCTAGGGCTGATGCTAACCCTAACCCTGACACTATCCTAGGGCTGATGCTAACCCTAACCCTAACCCTAACACTATCGTAGGGCTGATGCTAACCCTAACACTAACACTATCCTAGGGCTGATGCTAACCCTAACCCTAACACGATCCTAGGGCTGATGCTAATCCTAACCCTAACCCTAACACTAAACTAGGGTTGATAATAACCCTAACCCTAACACTATCCTAGGCCTGATGATAACCGTAACCCTTACCCTAACACTATACTTGGTGTGATGCTAACCCTAACCCTAACACTATCCTAGGGCTGATGCTAACACTAACCCTAACACTATCCCAGGGCTGATGCTAACCCTAAACCTAACACTGTCCTAGGGCTGATGCTCACCCTACACCTAACACTATCCTAGGGCTGATGATAACCCTGACCCTGACACTATCCTAGGGCTGATGCTAACCCTAAACATGACACTATCCTGGGGCTGATGCTAACCCTAACCCTAACCCTAACACTATCCAAGGGCTGATGCTAACCCTAACCCTAACACTATCCTAGGCTTGATGATAACCGTAACCCTAACTCTAACATTATCCTTGGTCTGATGCTAACCTTAACCCTAACACTATCCTGGGGCTGATGCTAACCCTAACCCTAACCCTAACACTATCCTAGGCCTGATGATAACCCTAACACTAACTCTAACATTATCCTTGGTCTGATGCTAACCCCTATCACTAGCACTATCCTAGGGCTGATGCTAACCCTAACCCTAACACTATCCTAGGCCTAATGATAACCCTACCCCCAACTCTAACATTATACTTGGTCTGATGCTAACCCTAACTCTAGTACTATCCTAGGGGTGATGCTAACCCTAACCCTAACACTATCCTAGGCCTGATGATAACCCTAAACCTAACCCTAACACTATCCTTGGTCTGATGATAACCCTATCCCTAACCCTAACACTATCCTAGGGCTGATGCTAACCCTAAACCTAACACTACCCTAGGCCTGATGATAACCGTAACCGTAACTCTAACATTATCCTTGGTCTGATGCTAACCCTTACCCTAACACTATCCTAGGGCTGATGCTAACCCTAACCCTAACCCTAACACTATCCTAGGGCTGATGCTAACCGTAACCCTAACCCTAACACTATCGTAGGACTGATGCTACACCTAACCCTAACACTCTCCTAGGGCTTTTGCTAACCCTAACCCTAACCCTAACACTATCCTAGTTCTGATGCTAACCCTAACCCTGACACTATGCTAGGGCTGATGCTAACCCTAACCCTAACCCTAACACTATCCTAGGGCTGATGCTAACCCTAACCCTGACACTATGCTAGGGCTGATGGTAACCCTAACCCTAAGCCTAACACTATCCTAGGGCTGATGCTAACCCTAACCCTGACACTTTCCTAGGGCTGATGCTAACCCTAACCCTAACCGTAACACTATCCTAAGGCTGATGCTAACCCTAACACTAACACTATCCTAGGGCTGATGCTAACCCTAACCCTAACACTATCCTATGGCTGATGCTAACCCTAACCCTAACCCTAACACTATCCTAGGGTTGATGATAACCCTAACCCTAAGACTATCCTAGGCCTGATGATAACCGTAACCCTTACCCTAACACTGTACTTGGTGTGATCCTAACCCTAACCCTAACACTATCCTAGGGCTGATGCTAACCCTAACCCTGACACTATCCTAGGGCTGATGCTAATCCTAACCCTAACCCTAACTCTATCCTTGGTCTGATGCTAACCCTAACCCTAACAGTATCCCAGGGCTGATGGTAACCATAACCCTAACTCTTACACTATCCTTGGCCTGATCATAACTCTAACCCTAACCCTAACATTGTCCTTCGTTTGATGCTAACCCTAAACCTAACACTAACCTAGGGCTGATGCTAACCCTAACCCTAACACTATCCTAGGGCTGATGATAAGCCTAACCCTTACCCTAACACTATCCTTGGTCTGATGCTAACCCTAACCCTAACACTATCCTAGGGCTGATGCTAACCCTAACGTTAACCCTAACACTATCCTACGGCTGATGCTAACCCTAACCCTAACCCTAACACTATCCTAGGACTGATGCTACACCTAACCCTAACACTATCCTAGGGCTTATGCTAACCCTAACCCTAACCCTAACACTATCCTAGTTCTGATGCTAACCCTAACCCTGACACTATCCTAGGGCTGATGCTAAACCTAACCCTAACCCTAACACTATCGTAGGGCTGATGCTAACCCTAACCCCTGACACTATGCTAGGGCTGATGGTAACCCTAACCCTAACCCTAACACTATCCTAGGGCTGATGCTAACCCCTAACCCTGACACTATCCTAGGGCTGATGCTAACCCTAACCCTAACCCTAACACTATCCTAGGGCTGATGCTAACCCTAACACTAACACTATCCTAGGGCTGATGCTAACCCTAACCCTAACACTATCCTAGGGCTGATGCTAACCCTAACCCTAACCCTAACACTATCCTTGGTCTGATGCTAACCCTAACCCTAACACTCTCCTAGGGCTGATGCTAACCCTAACGTTAACCCTAACACTATCCTACGGCTGATGCTAACCCTAACCCTAACCCTAACACTATCCTAGGACTGATGCTACACCTAACCCTAACACTCTCCTAGGGCTTATGCTAACCCTAACCCTAACCCTAACACTATCCTAGTTCTGATGCTAACCCTAACCCTGACAATATCCTAGGGCTGATGCTAAACCTAACCCTAACCCTAACACTATCCTAGGGCTGATGCTAAACCTAACCCTAACCCTAACACTATCCTAGGCTTGATGATAACCGTAACCCTTACCCTAACACTATACTTGGTGTGATGCTAACCCTAACCCTAACACTATCCTAGGGCTGATGCTAAACCTAACCCTGACACTATCCTAGGGCTGATGCTAACCCTAACACTAACACTATCCTAGGGCTGATGCTAACCCTAACCCTAACACTAACACTATCCTAGGACTGATGCTACACCTAACCCTAACACTCTCCAAGGGCTTATGCTAACCCTAACCCTAACCCTAACACTATCCTTGTTCTGATGCTAACCCTAACCCTGACACTATCCTAGGGCTGATGCTAACCCTAACCCTAACCCTAACACTATCCTAGGGCTGATGCTAAACCTAACCCTAACCCTAACACTCTCCTAGGCTTGATGATAACCGTAACCCTTGCCCTAACACTATACTTGGTGTGATGCTAACCCTAACCCTAACACTATCCTAGGGCTGATGCTAAACCTAACCCTGACACTATCCTAGGGGCTGATGCTAACCCTAACACTAACACTATCCTAGGGCTGATGCTAACCCTAACCCTAACACTATCCTAGGGCTGATGCTAACCCTATCCCTAACCCTAACACTATCCTAGGGTTGATAATAACCCTAACCCTAACACTATCCTAGGCCTGATGATAACCGTAACCCATACCCGAACAGTATACATGCTATATAATGCTAACCCTAACCCTGACACTATCCCAGGGCTGATGCTAACACTAACCCTAACACTATCCTAGGGCTGATGGTAACCCTAACGCTAACACTATACTAGGAGTGATGCTACCCCTAACCCTAACACTCTCCTAGGGCTTATGCTAACCCTAACCCTAATCCTAACACTATCCTAGTACTGATGCTAACCCTAACCCTGACACTATCCTAGGGGTGATGCTAACCGTAACCCTAACCCTAACACTATCCTAGGGCTGATGCTAACCCTAACCCTGACACTGTCCTAGGGCTGATGCTAACCCTAACCCTAACCCTAACACTATCCTAGGGCTGATGCTAACCCTAACCCTGACACTATCCTAGGGCTGATGCTAACCCTAACCCTAACCCTAACACTATCGTAGGGCTGATGCTAACCCTAACACTAACACTATCCTAGGGCTGATGCTAACCCTAACCCTAACACGATCCTAGGGCTGATGCTAATCCTAACCCTAACCCTAACACTAAACTAGGGTTGATAATAACCCTAACCCTAACACTATCCTAGGCCTGATGATAACCGTAACCCTTACCCTAACACTATACTTGGTGTGATGCTAACCCTAACCCTAACACTATCCTAGGGCTGATGCTAACACTAACCCTAACACTATCCCAGGGCTGATGCTAACCCTAAACCTAACACTGTCCTAGGGCTGATGCTCACCCTACACCTAACACTATCCTAGGGCTGATGATAACCCTGACCCTGACACTATCCTAGGGCTGATGCTAACCCTAAACATGACACTATCCTGGGGCTGATGCTAACCCTAACCCTAACCATAACACTATCCAAGGGCTGATGCTAACCCTAACCCTAACACTATCCTAGGCTTGATGATAACCGTAACCCTAACTCTAACATTATCCTTGGTCTGATGCTAACCTTAACCCTAACACTATCCTGGGGCTGATGCTAACCCTAACCCTAACCCTAACACTATCCTAGGCCTGATGATAACCCTAACACTAACTCTAACATTATCCTTGGTCTGATGCTAACCCTATCACTAGCACTATCCTAGGGCTGATGCTAACCCTAACCCTAACACTATCCTAGGCCTAATGATAACCCTACCCCCAACTCTAACATTATACTTGGTCTGATGCTAACCCTAACTCTAGTACTATCCTAGGGGTGATGCTAACCCTAACCCTAACACTATCCTAGGCCTGATGATAACCCTAAACCTAACCCTAACACTATCCTTGGTCTGATGATAACCCTATCCCTAACCCTAACACTATCCTAGGGCTGATGCTAACCCTAAACCTAACACTACCCTAGGCCTGATGATAACCGTAACCGTAACTCTAACATTATCCTTGGTCTGATGCTAACCCTTACCCTAACACTATCCTAGGGCTGATGCTAACCCTAACCCTAACCCTAACACTATCCTAGGGCTGATGCTAACCGTAACCCTAACCCTAACACTATCGTAGGACTGATGCTACACCTAACCCTAACACTCTCCTAGGGCTTTTGCTAACCCTAACCCTAACCCTAACACTATCCTAGTTCTGATGCTAACCCTAACCCTGACACTATGCTAGGGCTGATGCTAACCCTAACCCTAACCCTAACACTATCCTAGGGCTGATGCTAACCCTAACCCTGACACTATGCTAGGGCTGATGGTAACCCTAACCCTAAGCCTAACACTATCCTAGGGCTGATGCTAACCCTAACCCTGACACTTTCCTAGGGCTGATGCTAACCCTAACCCTAACCGTAACACTATCCTAAGGCTGATGCTAACCCTAACACTAACACTATCCTAGGGCTGATGCTAACCCTAACCCTAACACTATCCTATGGCTGATGCTAACCCTAACCCTAACCCTAACACTATCCTAGGGTTGATGATAACCCTAACCCTAAGACTATCCTAGGCCTGATGATAACCGTAACCCTTACCCTAACACTGTACTTGGTGTGATCCTAACCCTAACCCTAACACTATCCTAGGGCTGATGCTAACCCTAACCCTGACACTATCCTAGGGCTGATGCTAATCCTAACCCTAACCCTAACTCTATCCTTGGTCTGATGCTAACCCTAACCCTAACAGTATCCCAGGGCTGATGGTAACCATAACCCTAACTCTTACACTATCCTTGGCCTGATCATAACTCTAACCCTAACCCTAACATTGTCCTTCGTTTGATGCTAACCCTAAACCTAACACTAACCTAGGGCTGATGCTAACCCTAACCCTAACACTATCCTAGGGCTGATGATAAGCCTAACCCTTACCCTAACACTATCCTTGGTCTGATGCTAACCCTAACCCTAACACTATCCTAGGGCTGATGCTAACCCTAACGTTAACCCTAACACTATCCTACGGCTGATGCTAACCCTAACCCTAACCCTAACACTATCCTAGGACTGATGCTACACCTAACCCTAACACTATCCTAGGGCTTATGCTAACCCTAACCCTAACCCTAACACTATCCTAGTTCTGATGCTAACCCTAACCCTGACACTATCCTAGGGCTGATGCTAAACCTAACCCTAACCCTAACACTATCGTAGGGCTGATGCTAACCCTAACCCTGACACTATGCTAGGGCTGATGGTAACCCTAACCCTAACCCTAACACTATCCTAGGGCTGATGCTAACCCTAACCCTGACACTATCCTAGGGCTGATGCTAACCCTAACCCTAACCCTAACACTATCCTAGGGCTGATGCTAACCCTAACACTAACACTATCCTAGGGCTGATGCTAACCCTAAACCTAACACTAACCTAGGGCTGATGCTAACCCTAACCCTAACACTATCCTAGGGCTGATGATAAGCCTAACCCTTACCCTAACACTATCCTTGGTCTGATGCTAACCCTAACCCTAACACTCTCCTAGGGCTGATGCTAACCCTAACGTTAACCCTAACACTATCCTACGGCTGATGCTAACCCTAACCCTAACCCTAACACTATCCTAGGACTGATGCTACACCTAACCCTAACACTCTCCTAGGGCTTATGCTAACCCTAACCCTAACCCTAACACTATCCTAGTTCTGATGCTAACCCTAACCCTGACAATATCCTAGGGCTGATGCTAAACCTAACCCTAACCCTAACACTATCCTAGGGCTGATGCTAAACCTAACCCTAACCCTAACACTATCCTAGGCTTGATGATAACCGTAACCCTTACCCTAACACTATACTTGGTGTGATGCTAACCCTAACCCTAACACTATCCTAGGGCTGATGCTAAACCTAACCCTGACACTATCCTAGGGCTGATGCTAACCCTAACACTAACACTATCCTAGGGCTGATGCTAACCCTAACCCTAACACTAACACTATCCTAGGACTGATGCTACACCTAACCCTAACACTCTCCAAGGGCTTATGCTAACCCTAACCCTAACCCTAACACTATCCTTGTTCTGATGCTAACCCTAACCCTGACACTATCCTAGGGCTGATGCTAACCCTAACCCTAACCCTAACACTATCCTAGGGCTGATGCTAAACCTAACCCTAACCCTAACACTCTCCTAGGCTTGATGATAACCGTAACCCTTGCCCTAACACTATACTTGGTGTGATGCTAACCCTAACCCTAACACTATCCTAGGGCTGATGCTAAACCTAACCCTGACACTATCCTAGGGCTGATGCTAACCCTAACACTAACACTATCCTAGGGCTGATGCTAACCCTAACCCTAACACTATCCTAGGGCTGATGCTAACCCTATCCCTAACCCTAACACTATCCTAGGGTTGATAATAACCCTAACCCTAACACTATCCTAGGCCTGATGATAACCGTAACCCATACCCGAACAGTATACATGCTATATAATGCTAACCCTAACCCTGACACTATCCCAGGGCTGATGCTAACACTAACCCTAACACTATCCTAGGGCTGATGGTAACCCTAACGCTAACACTATACTAGGAGTGATGCTACCCCTAACCCTAACACTCTCCTAGGGCTTATGCTAACCCTAACCCTAATCCTAACACTATCCTAGTACTGATGCTAACCCTAACCCTGACACTATCCTAGGGGTGATGCTAACCGTAACCCTAACCCTAACACTATCCTAGGGCTGATGCTAACCCTAACCCTGACACTGTCCTAGGGCTGATGCTAACCCTAACCCTAACCCTAACACTATCCTAGGGCTGATGCTAACCCTAACCCTGACACTATCCTAGGGCTGATGCTAACCCTAACCCTAACCCTAACACTATCGTAGGGCTGATGCTAACCCTAACACTAACACTATCCTAGGGCTGATGCTAACCCTAACCCTAACACGATCCTAGGGCTGATGCTAATCCTAACCCTAACCCTAACACTAAACTAGGGTTGATAATAACCCTAACCCTAACACTATCCTAGGCCTGATGATAACCGTAACCCTTACCCTAACACTATACTTGGTGTGATGCTAACCCTAACCCTAACACTATCCTAGGGCTGATGCTAACACTAACCCTAACACTATCCCAGGGCTGATGCTAACCCTAAACCTAACACTGTCCTAGGGCTGATGCTCACCCTACACCTAACACTATCCTAGGGCTGATGATAACCCTGACCCTGACACTATCCTAGGGCTGATGCTAACCCTAAACATGACACTATCCTGGGGCTGATGCTAACCCTAACCCTAACCCTAACACTATCCAAGGGCTGATGCTAACCCTAACCCTAACACTATCCTAGGCTTGATGATAACCGTAACCCTAACTCTAACATTATCCTTGGTCTGATGCTAACCTTAACCCTAACACTATCCTGGGGCTGATGCTAACCCTAACCCTAACCCTAACACTATCCTAGGCCTGATGATAACCCTAACACTAACTCTAACATTATCCTTGGTCTGATGCTAACCCTATCACTAGCACTATCCTAGGGCTGATGCTAACCCTAACCCTAACACTATCCTAGGCCTAATGATAACCCTACCCCCAACTCTAACATTATACTTGGTCTGATGCTAACCCTAACTCTAGTACTATCCTAGGGGTGATGCTAACCCTAACCCTAACACTATCCTAGGCCTGATGATAACCCTAAACCTAACCCTAACACTATCCTTGGTCTGATGATAACCCTATCCCTAACCCTAACACTATCCTAGGGCTGATGCTAACCCTAAACCTAACACTACCCTAGGCCTGATGATAACCGTAACCGTAACTCTAACATTATCCTTGGTCTGATGCTAACCCTTACCCTAACACTATCCTAGGGCTGATGCTAACCCTAACCCTAACCCTAACACTATCCTAGGGCTGATGCTAACCGTAACCCTAACCCTAACACTATCGTAGGACTGATGCTACACCTAACCCTAACACTCTCCTAGGGCTTTTGCTAACCCTAACCCTAACCCTAACACTATCCTAGTTCTGATGCTAACCCTAACCCTGACACTATGCTAGGGCTGATGCTAACCCTAACCCTAACCCTAACACTATCCTAGGGCTGATGCTAACCCTAACCCTGACACTATGCTAGGGCTGATGGTAACCCTAACCCTAAGCCTAACACTATCCTAGGGCTGATGCTAACCCTAACCCTGACACTTTCCTAGGGCTGATGCTAACCCTAACCCTAACCGTAACACTATCCTAAGGCTGATGCTAACCCTAACACTAACACTATCCTAGGGCTGATGCTAACCCTAACCCTAACACTATCCTATGGCTGATGCTAACCCTAACCCTAACCCTAACACTATCCTAGGGTTGATGATAACCCTAACCCTAAGACTATCCTAGGCCTGATGATAACCGTAACCCTTACCCTAACACTGTACTTGGTGTGATCCTAACCCTAACCCTAACACTATCCTAGGGCTGATGCTAACCCTAACCCTGACACTATCCTAGGGCTGATGCTAATCCTAACCCTAACCCTAACTCTATCCTTGGTCTGATGCTAACCCTAACCCTAACAGTATCCCAGGGCTGATGGTAACCATAACCCTAACTCTTACACTATCCTTGGCCTGATCATAACTCTAACCCTAACCCTAACATTGTCCTTCGTTTGATGCTAACCCTAAACCTAACACTAACCTAGGGCTGATGCTAACCCTAACCCTAACACTATCCTAGGGCTGATGATAAGCCTAACCCTTACCCTAACACTATCCTTGGTCTGATGCTAACCCTAACCCTAACACTATCCTAGGGCTGATGCTAACCCTAACGTTAACCCTAACACTATCCTACGGCTGATGCTAACCCTAACCCTAACCCTAACACTATCCTAGGACTGATGCTACACCTAACCCTAACACTATCCTAGGGCTTATGCTAACCCTAACCCTAACCCTAACACTATCCTAGTTCTGATGCTAACCCTAACCCTGACACTATCCTAGGGCTGATGCTAAACCTAACCCTAACCCTAACACTATCGTAGGGCTGATGCTAACCCTAACCCTGACACTATGCTAGGGCTGATGGTAACCCTAACCCTAACCCTAACACTATCCTAGGGCTGATGCTAACCCTAACCCTGACACTATCCTAGGGCTGATGCTAACCCTAACCCTAACCCTAACACTATCCTAGGGCTGATGCTAACCCTAACACTAACACTATCCTAGGGCTGATGCTAACCCTAACCCTAACACTATCCTAGGGCTGATGATAACCCTAACCCTAACCCTAACACTATCCTAGGGTTGATGATAACCCTAACCCTAAGACTATCCTAGGCCTGATGATAACCGTAACTCTTACCCTAACACTATACTTAGTGTGATGCTAACCCTAACCCTAACACTATCCTAGGGCTGATGCTAACCCTAACCCTGACACTATCCTAGGTCTGATGCTAATCCTAACCCTAACCCTAACTCTATCCTTGGTCTGATGCTAACCCTAACCCTAACAGTATCCTAGGGCTGATGGTAACCATAACCCTAACCCTTACACTATCCTTGGCCTGATCATAACCCTAACCCTAACCCTAAAATTGTCCTTCGTCTGATGCTAACCCTAAACCTAACGCTATCCTAGGGCTGATGCTAACCCTAACCCTAACACTATCCTAGGGCTGATGATAAGCCTAACCCTTACCCTAACACTATCCTTGGTCTGATGCTAACCCGAACCCTAACACTATGCTAGGGCTGATGCTAACCCTAACGCTAACCCTAACACTATCCTACGGCTGATGCTAACCCTAACCCTAACCCTAACACTATCCTAGGGCTGATGCTAACCCTAACCCTAACACTATCCTAGGGCTGATGCTAAACCTAAAACTAACACTATCCTAGTTCTGATGCTAATCTAACCATAACTCTAACACTATCCTAGGGCTGATGCTAACCCTAACCCTGACACTATCCCAGGGCTGATGCTAACCCTAACCCTAACACTATCCTAGGACTGATGCTACCCCTAACCCTAACTCTAACATTATCCTTGGTCTGATGCTAACCCTAACCCTAGCACTATCCTAGGGCTGATGCTAACCCAAACCCTAACACTATCCTAGATCTGATGATAACCCTAACCCTAACTCTAACATTATCCTTGGTCTGATGCTAACCCTAACCCTAACAGTATCCTAGGGCTGATGCTAACCCTAACCCTAACCGTAACACTATCCTAGGGCTGATGCTAACCCTAACACTAACCCTAACACTATCCTAGGGCTGATGCTACACCTAATCCTAACACTCTCCTAGGGCTTATGCTAACCCTAATCGTAACCCTAACACTATCCTAGTTCTGATGCTAACCCTAACCCTGACACTATCCTAGGGCTGATGCTAACCCTAACCCTAACCCTAACACTATCCTAGGGCTGATGCTAACCCTAACCCTGACACTATCCTAGGGCTGATGCTAACCCTAACCCTAACCCTAACACTATCCTAGGGCTGATGTTAACCCTAACCCTGACACTATCCTAGGGCTGATGCTAACCCTAATCCTAACTCTAACACTATCCTTGGTCTGATGCTAACCCTAACCCTGACACTACCCTAGGGCTGATGCTAACCCTAACCCTAACCCTAACACTATCCTTGGCCTGATCATAACCCTAACCCTAACCCTAACATTGTCCTTCGTCTGATGCTATCCCTAAACCTAACACTGTCCTAGGGCTCATGCTAACACTAACCCTAACACTATCCTAGGCCTGATGATAGGCCTAACACATACCCTAACACTATCCTTGGTCTGATGCTAACCCTAACCCTAACACTATCCTAGGGCTGATGCTAAAGCTAAAACTAACACTATCCTAGGGCTGATGCTAACCCTAACCCTAACACTAACACTATCCTAGGACTGATGCTACACCTAACCCTAACACTCTCCAAGGGCTTATGCTAACCCTAACCCTAACCCTAACACTATCCTTGTTCTGATGCTAACCCTAACCCTGACACTATCCTAGGGCTGATGCTAAACCTAACCCTAACCCTAACACTATCCTAGGGCTGATGCTAAACCTAACCCTAACCCTAACACTCTCCTAGGCTTGATGATAACCGTAACCCTTGCCCTAACACTATACTTGGTGTGATGCAAACCCTAACCCTAACACTATCCTAGGGCTGATGCTAAACCTAACCCTGACACTATCCTAGGGCTGATGCTAACCCTAACACTAACACTATCCTAGGGGTGATGCTAACCCTAACCCTAACACTATCCTAGGGCTGATGCTAACCCTAACCCTAACCCTAACACTATCCTAGGGTTGATAATAACCCTAACCCTAACACTATCCTAGGCCTGATGATAACCGTAACCCTTACCCTAACACTATACTTGCTATATAATGCTAACCCTAACCCTGACACTATCCCAGGGCTGATGCTAACACTAACCCTAACACTATCCTAGGGCTGATGGTAACCCTAACGCTAACACTATACTAGGAGTGATGCTACCCCTAACCCTAACACTCCCCTAGGGCTTATGCTAACCCTAACCCTAATCCTAACACTATCCTAGTACTGATGCTAACCCTAACCCTGACACTATCCTAGGGCTGATGCTAACCGTAACCCTAACCCTAACACTATCCTAGGGCTGATGCTAACCCTAACCCTGACACTGTCCTAGGGCTGATGCTAACCCTAACCCTAACCCTAACACTATCCTAGGGCTGATGCTAACCCTAACCCTGACACTATCCTAGGGCTGATGCTAACCCTAACCCTAACCCTAACACTATCGTAGGGCTGATGCTAACCCTAACACTAACACTATCCTAGGGTTGATGCTAACCCTAACCCTAACACGATCCTAGGGCTGATGCTAACCCTAACCCTAACCCTAACACTAACCTAGGGTTGATAATAACCCTAACCCTAACACTATCCTAGGCCTGATGATAACCGTAACCCTTACCCTAACACTATACTTGGTGTGATGCTAACCCTAACCCTAACACTATCCTAGGGCTGATGCTAACCCTAACCCTAACACTATCCCAGGGCTGATGCTAACCCTAAACCTAACACTGTCCTAGGGCTGATGCTCACCCTACACCTAACACTATCCTAGGGCTGATGATAACCCTGACCCTGACACTATCCTAGGGCTGATGCTAACCCTAAACATGACACTATCCTGGGGCTGATGCTAACCCTAACCCTAACCCTAACACTATCCAAGGGCTGATGCTAACCCTAACCCTAACACTATCCTAGGCTTGATGATAACCGTAACCCTAACTCTAACATTATCCTTGGTCTGATGCTAACCTTAACCCTAACACTATCCTGGGGCTGATGCTAACCCTAACCCTAACCCTAACACTATCCTAGGCCTGATGATAACCCTAACACTAACTCTAACATTATCCTTGGTCTGATGCTAACCCTAACACTAGCACTATCCTAGGGCTGATGCTAACCCTAACCCTAACACTATCCTAGGCCTAATGATAACCCTACCCCCAACTCTAACATTATACTTGGTCTGATGCTAACCCTAACTCTAGTACTATCCTAGGGGTGATGCTAACCCTAACCCTAACACTATCCTAGGCCTGATGATAACCCTAAACCTAACCCTAACACTATCCTTGGTCTGATGATAACCCTATCCCTAACCCTAACACTATCCTAGGGCTGATGCTAACCCTAAACCTAACACTACCCTAGGCCTGATGATAACCGTAACCGTAACTCTAACATTATCCTTGGTCTGATGCTAACCCTTACCCTAACACTATCCTAGGGCTGATGCTAACCCTAACCCTAACCCTAACACTATCCTAGGGCTGATACTAACCCTAACCCTAACCCTAACACTATCGTAGGACTGATGCTACACCTAACCCTAACACTCTCCTAGGGCTTTTGCTAACCCTAACCCTAACCCTAACACTATCCTAGTTCTGATGCTAACCCTAACCCTGACACTATGCTAGGGCTGATGCTAACCCTAACCCTAACCCAAACACTGTCCTAGGGCTCATGCTAACACTAACCCTAACACTATCCTAGGCCTGATGATAGGCCTAACACATACCCTAACACTATCCTTGGTCTGATGCTAACCCTAACCCTAACACTATCCTAGGGCTGATGCTAACCCTAACCCTAACACTATCCTAGGGCTGATGCTAAAGCTAAAACTAACACTATCCTAGGGCTGATGCTAACCCTAACCCTAACACTAACACTATCCTAGGACTGATGCTACACCTAACCCTAACACTCTCCAAGAGCTTATGCTAACCCTAACCCTAACCCCAACACTATCCTTGTTCTGATGCTAACCCTAACCCTGACACTATCCTAGGGCTGATGCTAAACCTAACCCTAACCCTAACACTATCCTAGGGCTGATGCTAAACCTAACCCTAACCCTAACACTCTCCTAGGCTTGATGATAACCGTAACCCTTGCCCTAACACTATACTTGGTGTGATGCTAACCCTAACCCTAACACTATCCTAGGGCTGATGCTAAACCTAACCCTGACACTATCCTAGGGCTGATGCTAACCCTAACACTAACACTATCCTAGGGCTGATGCTAACCCTAACCCTAACACTATCCTAGGGCTGATGCTAACCCTAACCCTAACCCTAACACTATCCTAGGGTTGATAATAACCCTAACCCTAACACTATCCTAGGCCTGATGATAACCGTAACCCTTACCCTAACACTATACTTGCTATATAATGCTAACCCTAACCCTGACACTATCACAGGGCTGATGCTAACACTAACCCTAACACTATCCTAGGGCTGATGGTAACCCTAACGCTAACACTATACTAGGAGTGATGCTACCCCTAACCCTAACACTCTCCTAGGGCTTATGCTAACCCTAACCCTAATCCTAACACTATCCTAGTACTGATGCTAACCCTAAACCTGACACTATCCTAGGGCTGATGCTAACCGTAACCCTAACCCTAACACTATCCTAGGGCTGATGCTAACCCTAACCCTGACACTCTCCTAGGGCTGATGCTAACCCTAACTCTAACCCTAACACTATCGTAGGGCTGATGCTAACCCTAACACTAACACTATCCTAGGGCTGATGCTAACCCTAACCCTAACACGATCCCAGGGCTGATGCTAACCCTAACCCTAACCCTAACACTAACCTAGGGTTGATAATAACCCTAACCCTAACACTATCCTAGGCCTGATGATAACCGTAACCCTTACCCTAACACTATACTTGGTGTGATGCTAACCCTAACCCTAACACTATCCTAGGGCTGATGCTAACCCTAACCCTAACACTATCCCAGGGCTGATGCTAACCCTAAACCTAACACTGTCCTAGGGCTGATGCTCACCCTACACCTAACACTATCCTAGGGCTGATGATAACCCTGACCCTGACACTATCCTAGGGCTGATGCTAACCCTAAACATGACACTATCCTGGGGCTGATGCTAACCCTAACCCTAACCCTAACACTATCCAAGGGCTGATGCTAACCCTAACCCTAACACTATCCTAGGCTTGATGATAACCGTAACCCTAACTCTAACATTATCCTTGGTCTGATGCTAACCTTAACCCTAACACTATCCTGGGGCTGATGCTAACCCTAACCCTAACCCTAACACTATCCTAGGCCTGATGATAACCCTAACACTAACTCTAACATTATCCTTGGTCTGATGCTAACCCTAACACTAGCACTATCCTAGGGCTGATGCTAACCCTAACCCTAACACTATCCTAGGCCTAATGATAACCCTACACCCAACTCTAACATTATACTTGGTCTGATGCTAGCCCTAACTCTAGTACTATCCTAGGGGTGATGCTAACCCTAACCCTAACACAATCCTAGGCCTGATGATAACCCTAAACCTAACCCTAACACTATCCTTGGTCTGATGATAACCCTATCCCTAACCCTAACACTATCCTAGGGCTGATGCTAACCCTAAACCTAACACTACCCTAGGCCTGATGATAACCGTAACCGTAACTCTAACATTATCCTTGGTCTGATGCTAACCCTTACCCTAACACTATCCTAGGGCTGATGCTAACCCTAACCCTAACCCTAACACTATACTAGGGCTGATGCTAACCCTAACCCTAACCCTAACACTATCGTAGGACTGATGCTACACCTAACCCTAACACTCTCCTAGGGCTTTTGCTAACCCTAACCCTAACCCTAACACTATCCTAGTTCTGATGCTAACCCTAACCCTGACACTATGCTAGGGCTGATGCTAACCCTAACCCTAACCCTAACACTATCCTAGGGCTGATGCTAACCCTAACCCTGACACTATGCTAGGGCTGATGGTAACCCTAACCCTAAGCCTAACACTATCCTAGGGCTGATGCTAACCCTAACCCTGACACTTTCCTAGGGCTGATGCTAACCCTAACCCTAACCGTAACACTATCCTAAGGCTGATGCTAACCCTAACACTAACACTATCCTAGGGCTGATGCTAACCCTAACCCTAACACTATCCTATGGCTGATGCTAACCCTAACCCTAACCCTAACACTATCCTAGGGTTGATGATAACCCTAACCCTAAGACTATCCTAGGCCTGATGATAACCGTAACCCTTACCCTAACACTGTACTTGGTGTGATGCTAACCCTAACCCTAACACTATCCTAGGGCTGATGCTAACCCTAACCCTGACACTATCCTAGGGCTGATGCTAATCCTAACCATAATCCTAACTCTATCCTTGGTCTGATGCTAACCCTAACCCTAACAGTATCCCAGGGCTGATGGTAACCATAACCCTAACTCTTACACTATCCTTGGCCTGATCATAACTCTAACCCTAACCGTAACATTGTCCTTCGTTTGATGCCAACCCTAAACCTAACACTAACCTAGGGCTGATGCTAACCCTAACCCTAACACTATCCTAGGGCTGATGATAAGCCTAACCCTTACCCTAACACTATCCTTGGTCTGATGCTAACCCTAACCCTAACACTAACCTAGGGCTGATGCTAACCCTAACGTTAACCCTAACACTATCCTACGGCTGATGCTAACCCTAACCCTAACCCTAACACTATCCTAGGACTGATGCTACACCTAACCCTAACACTCTCCTAGGGCTTATGCTAACCCTAACCCTAACCCTAACACTATCCTAGTTCTGATGCTAACCCTAACCCTGACACTATCCTAGGGCTGATGCTAAACCTAACCCTAACCCTAACACTATCGTAGGGCTGATGCTAACCCTAACCCTGACACTATGCTAGGGCTGATGGTAACCCTAACCCTAACCCTAACACTATCCTAGGGCTGATGCTAACCCTAACCCTGACACTATCCTAGGGCTGATGCTAACCCTAACCCTAACCCTAACACTATCCTAGGGCTGATGCTAACCCTAACACTAACACTATCCTAGGGCTGATGCTAACCCTAACCCTAACACTATCCTAGGGCTGATGCTAACCCTAACCCTAACCCTAACACTATCCTAGGGTTGATGATAACCCTAACCCTAAGACTATCCTAGGCCTGATGATAACCGTAACTCTTACCCTAACACTATACTTAGTGTGATGCTAACCCTAACCCTAACACTATCCTAGGGCTGATGCTAACCCTAACCCTGACACTATCCTAGGGCTGATGCTAATCCTAACCCTAACCCTAACTCTATCCTTGGTCTGATGCTAACCCTAACACTAACAGTATCCTAGGGCTGATGGTAACCATAACCCTAACCCTTACACTATCCTTGGCCTGATCATAACCCTAACCCTAACCCTAAAATTGTCCTTCGTCTGATGCTAACCCTAAACCTAACGCTATCCTAGGGCTGATGCTAACCCTAACCCTAACACTATCCTAGGGCTGATGATAAGCCTAACCCTTACATTAACACTATCCTTGGTCTGATGCTAACCCTAACCCTAACACTATGCTAGGGCTGATGCTAACCCTAACGCTAACCCTAACACTATCCTACGGCTGATGCTAACCCTAACCCTAACCCTAACACTATCCTAGGGCTGATGCTAACCCTAACCCTAACACTATCCTAGGGCTGATGCTAAACCTAAAACTAACACTATCCTAGTTCTGATGCTAATCTAACCATAACTCTAACACTATCCTAGGGCTGATGCTAACCCTAACCCTGACACTATCCCAGGGCTGATGCTAACCCTAACCCTAACACTATCCTAGGACTGATGCTACCCCTAACCCTAACTCTAACATTATCCTTGGTCTGATGCTAACCCTAACCCTAGCACTATCCTAGGGCTGATGCTAACCCAAACCCTAACACTATCCTAGACCTGATGATAACCCTAACCCTAACTCTAACATTATCCTTGGTCTGATGCTAACCCTAACCCTAACACTATCCTAGGGCTGAGGCTAACCCTAACCCTAACCGTAAAACTATCCTAGGGCTGATGCTAACCCTAACACTAACCCTAACACTATCCTAGGACTGATGCTACACCTAATCCTAACACTCTCCTAGGGCTTATGCTAACCCTAATCCTAACCCTAACACTATCCTAGTTCTGATGCTAACCCTAACCCTGACACTATCCTAGGGCTGATGCTAACCCTAACCCTAACCCTAACACTATCCTAGGGCTGATGCTAACCCTAACCCTGACACTATCCTAGGGCTGATGATAACCCTAACCCTACCCCTAACACTATCCTAGGGCTGATGTTAACCCTAACCCTGACACTATCCTAGGGCTGATGCTAACCATAACCCTAACTCTAACACTATCCTTGGTCTGATGCTAACCCTAACCCTGACACTACCCTAGGGCTGATGCTAACCCTAACCCTAACCCTAACACTATCCTTGGCCTGATCATAACCCTAACCCTAACCCTAACATTGTCCTTCGTCTGATGCTATCCCTAAACCTAACACTGTCCTAGGGCTCATGCTAACACTAACCCTAACACTATCCTAGGCCTGATGATAGGCCTAACACATACCCTAACACTATCCTTGGTCTGATGCTAACCCTAACCCTAACACTATCCTAGGGCTGATGCTAACCCTAACCCTAACACTATCCTAGGGCTGATGCTAAAGCTAAAACTAACACTATCCTAGGGCTGATGCTAACCCTAACCCTAACACTATCCTAGCGATGATGCTAACCCTAACCATAACCCTAACACTATCCTAGGGTTGATAATAACCCTAACCCTAACACTATCCTAGGCCTGATGATAACCGTAACCCTTACCCTAACACTATACTTGGTGTAATGCTAACCCTAACCCTGACACTATCCCAGGGCTCATGCTAACCCTAACCCTAACACTATCCTAGGACTGATGCTAACCCTAACCCTAACACTATCCTTGGAGTGATGCTACCCCTAACCCTAACACTCTCCTAGGGCGTATGCTAACCATAACCCTAACCCTAACAATATCCTAGTACTGATGCTAACCCTAACCCTGACACTATCCTAGGGCTGATGCTAACCCTAACCCTAACCCTAACACTATCCTAGGGCTAATGCTAACCCTAACCCTGACAGTGTCCTAGGGTTGATGCTAACCCTAACCCTAACCCTAACACTATCCTAGGGGTGATGTTAACCCTAACCCTGACACTATCCTAGGGCTGATGCTAACCCTAACCTTAACCCTAACACTAACCTAGGGTTGATAATAACCCTAACCCTAACACTATCCTAGGCCTGATGATAACCGTAACCCTTACCCTAACACTATACTTGGTGTGATGCTAACCCTAACCCTAACACTATCCTAGGGCTGATGCTAACCCTAACCCTAACACTATCCCAGGGCTGATGCTAACCCTAAACGTAACACTGTCCTAGGGCTGATGCTAACCCTACACCTAACACTATCCTAGGGCTGATGATAACCCTGACCCTGACACTATCCTAGGGCTGATGCTAACCCTAAACATGACACTATCCTGGGGCTGATGCTAACCCTAACCCTAACCCTAACACTATCCAAGGGCTGATGCTAACCCTAACCCTAACAGTATCCTAGGCTTGATGATAACCGTAACACTAACTCTAACATTATCCTTGGTCTGATGCTAACCCTAACCCTAACACTATCCTGGGGCTGATGCTAACCCTAACCCTAACCCTAACACTATCCTAGGCCTGATGATAACCCTAACACTAACTCTAACATTATCCTTGGTCTGATGCTAACCCTAACACTAGCACTATCCTAGGGCTGATGCTAACCCTAACTCTAACACTATCCTAGGCCTAATGATAACCCTACCCCCAACTCTAACATTATCCTTGGTCTGATGCTAACCCTAACCCTAGTACTATCCTAGGGGTGATGCTAACCCTAACCCTAACACTATCCTAGGCCTGATGATAACCCTAACCATAACCCTAACACTATCCTTGGTCTGATGATAACCCTATCCCTAACCCTAACACTATCCTATCGCTGATGCTAACCCTAAACCTAACAGTACCCTAGGCCTGATGATAACCGTAACCCTAACTCTAACATTATCCTTGGTCTGATGCTAACCCTTACCCTAACACTATCCTAGGGCTGATGCTAACCCTAACCCTAACCCTAACACTATCCTAGGGCTGATGCTAACCCTAACCCTAACCCTAACACTATCCTAGGACTGATGCTACACCTAACCCTAACACTCTCCTAGGGCTTATGCTAACCCTAACCCTAACCCTAACACTATCCTAGTTCTGATGCTAACCATAACCCTGACACTATGCTAGGGCTGATGCTAACCCTAACCCTAACCCTAACACTATCCTAGGGCTGATGCTATCCCTAACCCTGACACTATGCTAGGGCTGATGGTAACCCTAACCCTAAGCCTAACACTATCCTAGGGCTGATGCTAACCCTAACCCTGACACTATCCTAGGGCTGATGCTAACCCTAACCCTAACCCTAACACTATCCTAGGGCTGATGCTAACCCTAACACTAACACTATCCTAGGGCTGATGCTAACCCTATCCCTAACACTATCCTAGGGCTGATGCTAACCCTAACCCTAACCCTAACGCTATCCTAGGGTTGATGATAACCCTAACCCTAAGACTATCCTAGGCCTGATGATAACCGTAACCCTTACCCTAACACTATACTTAGTGTGATGCTAACCCTAACCCTAACACTATCCTAGGGCTGATGCTAACCCTAACCCTGACACTATCCTAGGGCTGATGCTAATCCTAACCCTAACCCTAACTCTATCCTTGGTCTGATGCTAACCCTAACCCTAACAGTATCCTAGGGCTGATGGTAACCATAACCCTAACCCTTACACTATCCTTGGCCTGATCATAACCCTAACCCTAACCCTAAAATTGTCCTTCGTCTGATGCTAACCCTAAACCTAACACTATCCTAGGGCTGATGCTAACCCTAACCCTAACACTATCCTAGGGCTGATGATAAGCCTAACCCTTACCGTAACACTATACTTGGTCTGATGCTAACCCTAACCCTAACACTATCCTAGGGCTGATGCTAACCCTAACGCTAACCCTAACACAATCCTACGGCTGATGCTAACCCTAACCCTAACACTAACGCTATCCTAGGGCTGATGCTAACCCTAACCCTAACACTATCCTAGGGCTGATATTAAACCTAAAACTAACACTATCCTAGTTCTGATGCTAATCTAACCATAACCCTAACACTATCCTAGGGCTGATGCTAACCCTAACCCTGACACTATCCCAGGGCTGATGCTAACCCTAACCCTAACACCTTCCTAGGGCTAATGCTAAGCCTAACCCTAACACTATCCTAGGCCTGATGATAACCCTAACCCTAACTCTAACATTATCCTTGGTCTGATGCTAACCCTAACCCTAGCACTATCCTAGGGCTGATGCTAACCCTAACCCTAACACTGTCCTAGGCCTGATGATAACCCTAACCCTAACTCTAACATTATCCTTGGTCTGATGCTAACCCTAACCCTAACACTATCCTAGGGCTGAGGCTAACCCTAACCCTAACCGTAACACTATCCTAGGGTTGATGCTAACCCTAACCCTAACCCTAACACTGTCCTAGGACTGATGCTACACCTAACCCTAACACTCTCCTAGGGCTTATGCTAACCCTAACCCTAACCCTAACACTATCCTAGTTCTGGTGCTAACCCTAACCCTGACACTATCCTAGGGCTGATGCTAACCCTAACCCTAACCCTAACACTATCCTAGGGCTGATGCTAACCCTAACCCTGACAATATCCTAGGGCTGATGCTAACCCTAACCCTAACCCTAACACTATCCTTGGTCTGATGCTAATCCTAACCCTGACACTATCGTAGGGCTGATGCTAACCCTAACCCTAACCCTAACACTAACCTAGGGTTAATAATAACCCTAACCCTAACACTATCCTAGGCCTGATGATAACCGTAACCCTTACCCTAACACTATACTTGGTGTGATGCTAACCCTAACCCTAACACTATCCTAGGGCTGATGCTAACCCTAACCCTAACACTATCCCAGGGCTGATGCTAACCCTAACCCTAACACTGTCCTACGGCTGATGCTAACCCTACACCTAACACTATCCTAGGGCTGATGATAACCCTAACCCTGACACTATCCTAGGGCTGATGCTAACCCTAAACATGACACTATCCTGGGGCTGATGCTAACCCTAACCCTAACACTATCCTAGGCCTGATGATAACCGTAACCCTAACTCTAAAATTATCCTTGGTCTGATGCTAACGCTAACCCTGACACTATCCTAGGGCTGATGCTAACCCTAACCCTAACCCTAACACTATCCTAGTTCTGATGCTAACCCTAACCCTGACACTATCCTAATGCTGATGCTAAACCTAACCCTAACCCTAACACTATCCTAGGGCTGATGCTAACCCTAACCCTGACACTATGCTAGGGCTGATGGTAACCCTAACCCTAACCCTAACACTATCCTAGGGTTGATGCTAACACTAACCCTGACACTATCCTAGGGCTGATGCTAACCCTAACCCTAACCCTAACACTATCCTAGGGCTGATGCTAACCCTAACACTAACACTATCCTAGGGCTGATGCTAACCCTAACCCTAACACTCTCCTAGGGCTTATGCTAACCCTAACCCTAAACCTAACACTATCCTAGTTCTGATGCTAACCCTAACCCTGACACTATCCTAGGGCTGATGCTAACCCTAACCCTAACACTAACACTATCCTTGGGCTGATGCTAACCCTAACCCTGACAATATCCTAGGGCTGATGCTAACCCTAACCCTAACCCTAACACTATCCTTGGTCTGATGCTAACCCTAACCCTGACACTACCCTAGGGCTGATGCTAATTCTAACCCTAACCCTAACACTATCCTTGGTCTGATGCTAACCCTAACCCTAACAGTATCCTAGGGCTGATGCTAACCCTAACCCTAACCCTAACCCTATCCTTGGCCTGATCATAACCCTAACCCTAACCCTAACATTGTCCTTCGTCTGATGCTATCCCTAAACCTAACACTGTCCTAGGGCTCATGCTAACACTAACCCTAACACTATCCTAGGCCAGATGATAGGCCTAACACATACCCTAACACTATCCTTGGTCTGATGCTAACCCTAACCCTAACACTATCCTAGGGCTGATGCTAACCCTAACCCTAACACTATCCTAGGGCTGATGCTAAAGCTAAAACTAACACTATCCTAGGGCTGATGCTAACCCGAACTATAACCCTAACAGTATCCCAGGGCTGATGCTAACCCTAACCCTAACACTATCCTAGGGCTGATGCTAACCCTAACCCTAACACTATCCTAGGACTGATGCTACCCCTAACCCTAACACTCTCCTAGGGCTTATGCTAACCCTAACACTAACCCTAACACTATCCTAGTACTGATGCTAACCCTAACCCTGACACTATCCTAGGGCTGATGCTAACCCTAACCCTAACCCTAACACTATCCTAGGGCTGATGCTAACCCTAACCCTGACACTGTCCTAGGGCTGATGCTAACCCTAACCCTAACCCTAACACTATCCTAGGGCTGATGCTAACCCTAACACTGACACTATCCTAGGGCTGATGCTAACCCTAACCCTAACCCTAACACTATCCTAGGGCTGATGCTAACCCTAACACTAACACTATCCTAGGGCTGATGCTAACCCTAACCCTAACACTATCCTAGGGCTGATGCTAACCCTAACCCTAACCCTAACACTAACCTAGGGTTAATAATAACCCTAACCGTAACACTATCCTAGGCCTGATGATAACCGTAACCCTTACCCTAACACTATACTTGGTGTGATGCTAACCCTAACCCTAACACTATCCTAGGGCTGATGCTAACCCTAACCCTAACACTATCCCAGGGCTGATGCTAACCCTAACCCTAACACTGTCCTAGGGCTGATGCTAACCCTACACCTAACACTATCCTAGGGCTGATGATAACCCTAACCCTGACACTATCCTAGGGCTGATGCTAACCCTAAACATGACACTATCCTGGGGCTGATGCTAACCCTAACCCTAACCCTAACACTATCCAAGGGCTGATGCTAACCCTAACCCTAACACTATCCTAGGCCTGATGATAACTGTAACCCTAACTCTAAAATTATCCTTGGTCTGATGCTAACCCTAACCCTAACACTATCCTGGGGCTGATGGTAACCCTAACCCTAACCCTAACACTATCCTAGGCCTGATGATAACCCTAACACTAACTCTAACATTATCCTTGGTCTGATGCTAACCCTAACACTAGCACTATCCTAGGGCTGATGCTAACCCTAACCCTAACACTATCCTAGGCCTAATGATAACCCTACCCCCAACTCTAACATTATCCTTGGTCTGATGCTAACCCAAACCCTAGTACTCTCCTAGGGGTGATGCTAACCCTAACCCTAACACTATTCTAGGCCTGATGATAACCCTAACCATAACCCTAACACTATCCTTGGTCTGATGATAACCCTATCCCTAACCCTAACACTATCCTAGGGCTGATGCTAACCCTAACCCTAACCCTAACACTATCCTAGGACTGATGCTACACCTAACACTAACACTCTCCTAGGGCTTATGCTAACCCTAACCCTAACCCTAACACTATCCTAGTTCTGATGCTAACCCTAACCCTGACACTATACTAGGGCTGATGCTAACCCTAACCCTAACCCAAACACTATCCTAGGGCTGATGCCAACCCTAACCCTGACACTATGCTAGGGCTGATGGTAACCCTAACCCTAAGCCTAACACTATCCTAGGGCTGATGCTAACCCTAACCCTGACACTCTCCTAGGGCTGATGCTAACCCTAACCCTAACCGTAACACTATCCTAAGGCTGATGCTAACCCTAACACTAACACTATCCTAGGGCTGATGCTAACCCTAACCCTAACACTATCCTATGGCTGATGCTAACCCTAACCCTAACCCTAACACTATCCTAGGGTTGATGATAACCCTAACCCTAAGACTATCCTAGGCCTGATGATAACCGTAACCCTTACCCTAACACTGTACTTGGTGTGATGCTAACCCTAACCCTAACACTATCCTAGGGCTGATGCTAAGCCTAACCCTGACACTATCCTAGGGCTGATGCTAATCCTAACCCTAACCCTAACTCTATCCTTGGTCTGATGCTAACCCTAACCCTAACAGTATCCCAGGGCTGATGGTAACCATAACCCTAACTCTTACACTATCCTTGGCCTGATCATAACTCTAACCCTAACCCTAACATTGTCCTTCGTCTGATGCTAACCCTAACCCTAACACTCTCCTAGGGCTTATGCTAACCCTAACACTAACCCTAACACTATCCTAGTACTGATGCTAACCCTAACCCTGACACTATCCTAGGGCTGATGATAACCCTAACCCTAACCCTAACACTATCCTAGGGCTGATGCTAACCCTAACCCTGACACTGTCCTAGGGCTGATGCTAACCCTAACCCTAACCCTAACACTATCCTAGGGCTGATGCTAACCCTAACACTGACACTATCCTAGGGCTGATGCTAACCCTAACCCTAACCCTAACACTATCCTAGGGCTGATGCTAACCCTAACACTAACACTATCCTAGGGCTGATGCTAACCCTAACCCTAACACTATCCTAGGGCTGATGCTAACCCTAACCCTAACCCTAACACTAACCTAGGGTTAATAATAACCCTAACCGTAACACTATCCTAGGCCTGATGATAACCGTAACCCTTACCCTAACACTATACTTGGTGTGATGCTAACCCTAACCCTAACACTATCCTAGGGCTGATGCTAACCCTAACCCTAACACTATCCCAGGGCTGATGCTAACCCTAACCCTAACACTGTCCTAGGGCTGATGCTAACCCTACACTTAACACTATCCTAGGGCTGATGATAACCCTAACCCTGACACTATCCTAGGGCTGATGCTAACCCTAAACATGACACTATCCTGGGGCTGATGCTAACCCTAACCCTAACCCTAACACTATCCAAGGGCTGATGCTAACCCTAACCCTAACACTATCCTAGGCCTGATGATAACTGTAACCCTAACTCTAAAATTATCCTTGGTCTGATGCTAACCCTAACCCTAACACTATCCTGGGGCTGATGGTAACCCTAACCCTAACCCTAACACTATCCTAGGCCTGATGATAACCCTAACACTAACTCTAACATTATCCTTGGTCTGATGCTAACCCTAACACTAGCACTATCCTAGGGCTGATGCTAACCCTAACCCTAACACTATCCTAGGCCTAATGATAACCCTACCCCCAACTCTAACATTATCCTTGGTCTGATGCTAACCCAAACCCTAGTACTCTCCTAGGGGTGATGCTAACCCTAACCCTAACACTATTCTAGGCCTGATGATAACCCTAACCATAACCCTAACACTATCCTTGGTCTGATGATAACCCTATCCCTAACGCTAACACTATCCTAGGGCTGATGCTAACCCTAACCCTAACCCTAACACTATCCTAGGACTGATGCTACACCTAACACTAACACTCTCCTAGGGCTTATGCTAACCCTAACCCTAACCCTAACACTATCCTAGTTCTGATGCTAACCCTAACCCTGACACTATACTAGGGCTGATGCTAACCCTAACTCTAACCCAAACACTATCCTAGGGCTGATGCCAACCCTAACCCTGACACTATGCTAGGGCTGATGGTAACCCTAACCCTAAGCCTAACACTATCCTAGGGCTGATGCTAACCCTAACCCTGACACTCTCCTAGGGCTGATGCTAACCCTAACCCTAACCGTAACACTATCCTAAGGCTGATGCTAACCCTAACACTAACACTATCCTAGGGCTGATGCTAACCCTAACCCTAACACTATCCTATGGCTGATGCTAACCCTAACCCTAACCCTAACACTATCCTAGGGTTGATGATAACCCTAACCCTAAGACTATCCTAGGCCTGATGATAACCGTAACCCTTACCCTAACACTGTACTTGGTGTGATGCTAACCCTAACCCTAACACTATCCTAGGGCTGATGCTAAGCCTAACCCTGACACTATCCTAGGGCTGATGCTAATCCTAACCCTAACCCAAACTCTATCCTTGGTCTGATGCTAACCCTAACCCTAACAGTATCCCAGGGCTGATGGTAACCATAACCCTAACTCTTACACTATCCTTGGCCTGATCATAACTCTAACCCTAACCCTAACATTGTCCTTCGTCTGATGCTAACCCTAAACCTAACACTAACCTAGGGCTGATGCTAACCCTAACCCTAACACTATCCTAGGGCTGATGATAAGCCTAACCCTTACCCTAACACTATCCTTGGTCTGATGCTAACCCTAACCCTAACACTATCCTAGGGCTGATGCTAACCCTAACGTTAACCCTAACAATATCCTACGGCTGATGCTAACCCTAACCCTAACCGTAACACTATCCTAGGACTGATGCTACACCTAACCCTAACACTCTCCTAGGGCTTATGCTAACCCTAACCCTAACCCTAACACTATCCTAGTTCTGATGCTAACCCTAACCCTGACACTATCCTAGGGCTGATGCTAAACCTAACCCTAACCCTAACACTATCCTAGGGCTGATGCTAACCCTAACCCTGACACTATGCTAGGGCTGATGGTAACCCTAACCCTAACCCTAACACTATCCTAGGGTTGATGCTAACACTAACCCTGACACTATCCTAGGGCTGATGCTAACCCTAACCCTAACCCTAACACTATCCTAGGGCTGATGCTAACCCTAACACTAACACTATCCTAGGGCTGATGCTAACCCTAACCCTAACACTCTCCTAGGGCTTATGCTAACCCTAAGCCTAACCCTAACACTATCCTAGTTCTGATGCTAACCCTAACCCTGACACTATCCTAGGGCTGATGCTAACCCTAACCCTAACACTAACACTATCCTTGGGCTGATGCTAACCATAACCCTGACAATATCCTAGGGCTGATGCTAACCCTAACCCTAACCCTAACACTATCCTTGGTCTGATGCTAACCCTAACCCTGACACTACCCTAGGGCTGATGCTAATTCTAACCCTAACCCTAACACTATCCTTGGTCTGATGCTAACCCTAACCCTAACAGTATCCTAGGGCTGATGCTAACCCTAACCCTAACCCTAACCCTATCCTTGGCCTGATCATAATCCTAACCCTAACCCTAACATTGTCCTTCGTCTGATGCTATCCCTAAACCTAACACTGTCCTAGGGCTCATGCTAACACTAACCCTAACACTATCCTAGGCCAGATGATAGGCCTAACACATACCCTAACACTATCCTTGGTCTGATGCTAACCCTAACGCTAACACTATCCTAGGGCTGATGCTAACCCTAACCCTAACACTATCCTAGGGCTGATGCTAAAGCTAAAACTAACACTATCCTAGGGCTGATGCTAACCCGAACTATAACCCTAACAGTATCCCAGGGCTGATGCTAACCCTAACCCTAACACTATCCTAGGGCTGATGCTAACCCTAACCCTAACACTATCCTAGGACTGATGCTACCCCTAACCCTAACACTCTCCTAGGGCTTATGCTAACCCTAACCCTAACCCTAACACTATCCTAGTACTGATGCTAACCCTAACCCTGACACTATCCTAGGGCTGATGCTAACCCTAACCCTAACCCTAACACTATCCTAGGGCTGATGCTAACCCTAACCCTGACACTGTCCTAGGGCTGATGCTAACCCTAACCCTAACCCTAACACTATCCTAGGGCTGATGCTAACCCTAACACTGACACTATCCTAGGGCTGATGCTAACCCTAACCCTAACCCTAACACTATCCTAGGGCTGATGCTAACCCTAACCCTAACACTATCCTAGGGCTGATGCTAACCCTAACCCTAACCCTAACACTAACCTAGGGTTAATAATAACCCTAACCCTAACACTATCCTAGGCCTGATGATAACCGTAACCCTTACCCTAACACTATACTTGGTGTGATGCTAACCCTAACCCTAACACTATCCTAGGGCTGATGCTAACCCTAACCCTAACACTATCCCAGGGCTGATGCTAACCCTAACCCTAACACTGTCCTAGGGCTGATGCTAACCCTACACCTAACACTATCCTAGGGCTGATGATAACCCTAACCCTGACACTATCCTAGGGCTGATGCTAACCCTAAACATGACACTATCCTGGGGCTGATGCTAACCCTAACCCTAACCCTAACACTATCCAAGGGCTGATGCTAACCCTAACCCTAACACTATCCTAGGCCTGATGATAACCGTAACCCTAACTCTAAAATTATCCTTGGTCTGATGCTAACCCTAACCCTAACACTATCCTGGGGCTGATGGTAACCCTAACCCTAACCCTAACACTATCCTAGGTCTGATGATAACCCTAACACTAACTCTAACATTATCCTTGGTCTGATGCTAACCCTAACACTAGCACTATCCTAGGGCTGATGCTAACCCTAACCCTAACACTATCCTAGGCCTAATGATAACCCTACCCCCAACTCTAACATTATCCTTGGTCTGATGATAACCCTAACCCTAGTACTCTCCTAGGGGTGATGCTAACCCTAACCCTAACACTATTCTAGGCCTGATGATAACCCTAACCATAACCATAACACTATCCTTGGTCTGATGATTACCCTATCCCTAACCCTAACACTATCCTAGGGCTGATGCTAACCCTAAACCTAACACTACCCTAGGCCTGATGATAAGCGTAACCCTAACTCTAACATTATCCTTGGTCTGATGCTAACCCTTACCCTAACACTATCCTAGGGCTGATGCTAACCCTAACCCTAACCCTAACACTATCCTAGGACTGATGCTACACCTAACACTAACACTCTCCTAGGGCTTATGCTAACCCTAACCCTAACCCTAACACTATCCTAGTTCTGATGCTAACCCTAACCCTGACACTATGCTAGGGCTGATGCTAACCCTAACCCTAACCCTAACACTATCCTAGGGCTGATGCTAACCCTAACCCTGACACTATGCTAGGGCTGATGGTAACCCTAACCCTAAGCCTAACACTATCCTAGGGCTGATGCTAACCCTAACCCTGACACTCTCCTAGGGCTGATGCTAACCCTAACCCTAACCGTAACACTATCCTAAGGCTGATGCTAACCCTAACACTAACACTATCCTAGGGCTGATGCTAACCCTAACCCTAACACTATCCTATGGCTGATGCTAACCCTAACCCTAACCCTAACACTATCCTAGGGTTGATGATAACCCTAACCCTAAGACTATCCTAGACCTGATGATAACCGTAACCCTTACCCTAACACTGTACTTGGTGTGATGCTAACCCTAACCCTAACACTATCCTAGGGCTGATGCTAACCCTAACCCTGAGACTATCCTAGGGCTGATGCTAATCCTAACCCTAACCCTAACTCTATCCTTGGTCTGATGCTAACCCTAACCCTAACAGTATCCCAGGGCTGATGGTAACCATAACCCTAACTCTTACACTATCCTTGGCCTGATCATAACTCTAACCCTAACCCTAACATTGTCCTTCGTCTGATGCTAACCCTAAACCTAACACTAACCTAGGGCTGATGCTAACCCTAACCCTAACACTATCCTAGGTCTCATGATAAGCCTAACCCTTACCCTAACACTATCCTTGGTCTGATGCTAACCCTAACCCTAACACTATCCTAGGGCTGATGCTAACCCTAACGTTAACCCTAACACTATCCTACGGCTGATGCTAACCCTAACCCTAACCCTAACACTATCCTAGGACTGATGCTACACCTAACCCTAACACTCTCCTAGGGCTTATGCTAACCCTAACCCTAACCCTAACACTATCCTAGTTCTGATGCTAACCCTAACCCTGACACTATCCTAGGGCTGATGCTAAACCTAACCCTAACCCTAACACTATCCTAGGGCTGATGCTAACCCTAACCCTGACACTATGCTAGGGCTGATGGTAACCCTAACCCTAACCCTAAGACTATCCTAGGGCTGATGCTAACCCTAACCCTGACACTATCCTAGGGCTGATGCTAACCCTAACACTAACACTATCCTAGGGCTGATGCTAACCCTAACCCTAACACTATCCTAGGGCTGATGCTAACCCTAACCCTAACCCTAACACTATCCTAGGGTTGATGATAACCCTAACCCTAAGACTATCCTAGGCCTGATGATAACCGTAACCCTTACCCTAACACTATACTTAGTGTGATGCTAACCCTAACCCTAACACTATCCTAGGGCTGATGCTAACCCTAACCCTGACACTATCCTAGGGCTGATGCTAATCCTAACCCTAACCCTAACTCTATCCTTGGTCTGATGCTAACCCTAACCCTAACAGTATCCTAGGGCTGATGGTAACCATAACCCTAACCCTTACACTATCCTTGGCCTGATCATAACCCTAACCCTAACCCTAAAATTGTCCTTCGTCTGATGCTAACCCTAAACCTAACACTATCCTTGGTCTGATGCTAACCCTAACCCTAACACTATGCTAGGGCTGATGCTAACCCTAACGCTAACCCTAACAGTATCCTACGGCTGATGCTAACCCTAACCCTAACCCTAACACTATCCTAGGGCTGATGCTAACCCTAACCCTAACACTATCCTAGGGCTGATGCTAAACCTAAAACTAACACTATCCTAGTTCTGATGCTAATCTAACCATAACTCTAACACTATCCTAGGGCTGATGCTAACCCTAACCCTGACACTATCCCAGGGCTGATGCTAACCCTAACCCTAACACTATCCTAGGGCTGATGCTAAGCCTAACCCTAACACTATCCTAGGACTGATGCTACCCCTAACCATAACTCTAACATTATCCTTGGTCTGAAGCTAACCCTAACCCTAGCACTATCCTAGGGCTGATGCTAACCCTAACCCTAACACTATCCTAGACCTGATGATAACCCTAACCCTAACTCTAACATTATCCTTGGTCTGATCCTAACCCTAACCCTAACACTATCCTAGGGCTGAGGCTAACCCTAACCCTAACCGTAACACTATCCTAGGGTGATGCTAACCCTAACACTAACCCTAACACTATCCTAGGACTGATGCTACACCTAATCCTAACACTCTCCTAGGGCTTATGCTAACCCTAACTCTAACCCTAACACTATCCTAGTTCTGATGCTAACCCTAACCCTGACACTATCCTAGGGCTGATGCTAACCCTAACCCTAACCCTAACACTATCCTAGGGCTGATGCTAACCCTAACCCTGACACTATCCTAGGGCTGATGCTAACCCTAACCCTAACCCTAACACTATCCTAGTACTGATGCTAACCCTAACCCTGACACTATCCTAGGGCTGATGCTAACCCTAACCCTAACCCTAACACTATCCTAGGGCTGATGCTAACCCTAACCCTGACACTGTCCTAGGGCTGATGCTAACCCTAACCCTAACCCTAACACTATCCTAGGGCTGATGCTAACCCTAACACTGACACTATCCTAGGGCTGATGCTAACCCTAACCCTAACCCTAACACTATCCTAGGGCTGATGCTAACCCTAACCCTAACACTATCCTAGGGCTGATGCTAACCCTAACCCTAACCCTAACACTAACCTAGGGTTAATAATAACCCTAACCCTAACACTATCCTAGGCCTGATGATAACCGTAACCCTTACCCTAACACTATACTTGGTGTGATGCTAACCCTAACCCTAACACTATCCTAGGGCTGATGCTAACCCTAACCCTAACACTATCCCAGGGCTGATGCTAACCCTAACCCTAACACTGTCCTAGGGCTGATGCTAACCCTACACCTAACACTATCCTAGGGCTGATGATAACCCTAACCCTGACACTATCCTAGGGCTGATGCTAACCCTAAACATGACACTATCCTGGGGCTGATGCTAACCCTAACCCTAACCCTAACACTATCCAAGGGCTGATGCTAACCCTAACCCTAACACTATCCTAGGCCTGATGATAACCGTAACCCTAACTCTAAAATTATCCTTGGTCTGATGCTAACCCTAACCCTAACACTATCCTGGGGCTGATGGTAACCCTAACCCTAACCCTAACACTATCCTAGGTCTGATGATAACCCTAACACTAACTCTAACATTATCCTTGGTCTGATGCTAACCCTAACACTAGCACTATCCTAGGGCTGATGCTAACCCTAACCCTAACACTATCCTAGGCCTAATGATAACCCTACCCCCAACTCTAACATTATCCTTGGTCTGATGATAACCCTAACCCTAGTACTCTCCTAGGGGTGATGCTAACCCTAACCCTAACACTATTCTAGGCCTGATGATAACCCTAACCATAACCATAACACTATCCTTGGTCTGATGATTACCCTATCCCTAACCCTAACACTATCCTAGGGCTGATGCTAACCCTAAACCTAACACTACCCTAGGCCTGATGATAAGCGTAACCCTAACTCTAACATTATCCTTGGTCTGATGCTAACCCTTACCCTAACACTATCCTAGGGCTGATGCTAACCCTAACCCTAACCCTAACACTATCCTAGGACTGATGCTACACCTAACACTAACACTCTCCTAGGGCTTATGCTAACCCTAACCCTAACCCTAACACTATCCTAGTTCTGATGCTAACCCTAACCCTGACACTATGCTAGGGCTGATGCTAACCCTAACCCTAACCCTAACACTATCCTAGGGCTGATGCTAACCCTAACCCTGACACTATGCTAGGGCTGATGGTAACCCTAACCCTAAGCCTAACACTATCCTAGGGCTGATGCTAACCCTAACCCTGACACTCTCCTAGGGCTGATGCTAACCCTAACCCTAACCGTAACACTATCCTAAGGCTGATGCTAACCCTAACACTAACACTATCCTAGGGCTGATGCTAACCCTAACCCTAACACTATCCTATGGCTGATGCTAACCCTAACCCTAACCCTAACACTATCCTAGGGTTGATGATAACCCTAACCCTAAGACTATCCTAGACCTGATGATAACCGTAACCCTTACCCTAACACTGTACTTGGTGTGATGCTAACCCTAACCCTAACACTATCCTAGGGCTGATGCTAACCCTAACCCTGAGACTATCCTAGGGCTGATGCTAATCCTAACCCTAACCCTAACTCTATCCTTGGTCTGATGCTAACCCTAACCCTAACAGTATCCCAGGGCTGATGGTAACCATAACCCTAACTCTTACACTATCCTTGGCCTGATCATAACTCTAACCCTAACCCTAACATTGTCCTTCGTCTGATGCTAACCCTAAACCTAACACTAACCTAGGGCTGATGCTAACCCTAACCCTAACACTATCCTAGGTCTCATGATAAGCCTAACCCTTACCCTAACACTATCCTTGGTCTGATGCTAACCCTAACCCTAACACTATCCTAGGGCTGATGCTAACCCTAACGTTAACCCTAACACTATCCTACGGCTGATGCTAACCCTAACCCTAACCCTAACACTATCCTAGGACTGATGCTACACCTAACCCTAACACTCTCCTAGGGCTTATGCTAACCCTAACCCTAACCCTAACACTATCCTAGTTCTGATGCTAACCCTAACCCTGACACTATCCTAGGGCTGATGCTAAACCTAACCCTAACCCTAACACTATCCTAGGGCTGATGCTAACCCTAACCCTGACACTATGCTAGGGCTGATGGTAACCCTAACCCTAACCCTAAGACTATCCTAGGGCTGATGCTAACCCTAACCCTGACACTATCCTAGGGCTGATGCTAACCCTAACACTAACACTATCCTAGGGCTGATGCTAACCCTAACCCTAACACTATCCTAGGGCTGATGCTAACCCTAACCCTAACCCTAACACTATCCTAGGGTTGATGATAACCCTAACCCTAAGACTATCCTAGGCCTGATGATAACCGTAACCCTTACCCTAACACTATACTTAGTGTGATGCTAACCCTAACCCTAACACTATCCTAGGGCTGATGCTAACCCTAACCCTGACACTATCCTAGGGCTGATGCTAATCCTAACCCTAACCCTAACTCTATCCTTGGTCTGATGCTAACCCTAACCCTAACAGTATCCTAGGGCTGATGGTAACCATAACCCTAACCCTTACACTATCCTTGGCCTGATCATAACCCTAACCCTAACCCTAAAATTGTCCTTCGTCTGATGCTAACCCTAAACCTAACACTATCCTTGGTCTGATGCTAACCCTAACCCTAACACTATGCTAGGGCTGATGCTAACCCTAACGCTAACCCTAACACTATCCTACGGCTGATGCTAACCCTAACCCTAACCCTAACACTATCCTAGGGCTGATGCTAACCCTAACCCTAACACTATCCTAGGGCTGATGCTAAACCTAAAACTAACACTATCCTAGTTCTGATGCTAATCTAACCATAACTCTAACACTATCCTAGGGCTGATGCTAACCCTAACCCTGACACTATCCCAGGGCTGATGCTAACCCTAACCCTAACACTATCCTAGGGCTGATGCTAAGCCTAACCCTAACACTATCCTAGGACTGATGCTACCCCTAACCATAACTCTAACATTATCCTTGGTCTGAAGCTAACCCTAACCCTAGCACTATCCTAGGGCTGATGCTAACCCTAACCCTAACACTATCCTAGACCTGATGATAACCCTAACCCTAACTCTAACATTATCCTTGGTCTGATCCTAACCCTAACCCTAACACTATCCTAGGGCTGAGGCTAACCCTAACCCTAACCGTAACACTATCCTAGGGTGATGCTAACCCTAACACTAACCCTAACACTATCCTAGGACTGATGCTACACCTAATCCTAACACTCTCCTAGGGCTTATGCTAACCCTAACTCTAACCCTAACACTATCCTAGTTCTGATGCTAACCCTAACCCTGACACTATCCTAGGGCTGATGCTAACCCTAACCCTAACCCTAACACTATCCTAGGGCTGATGCTAACCCTAACCCTGACACTATCCTAGGGCTGATGCTAACCCTAACCCTAACCCTAACACTATCCTAGGGCTGATGTTAACCCTAACCCTGACACTATCCTAGGGCTGATGCTAACCCTAACCCTAACTCTAACACTATCCTTGGTCTGATGCTAACCCTAACCCTGACACTACCCTAGGGCTGATGCTAACCCTAACCCTAACCCTAACACTATCCTTGGCCTGATCATAACCCTAACCCTAACCCTAACATTGTCCTTCGTCTGATGCTATCCCTAAACCTAACACTGTCCTAGGGCTCATGCTAACACTAACCCTAACACTATCCTAGGCCTGATGATAGGCCTAACACATACCCTAACACTATCCTTGGTCTGATGCTAACCCTAACCCTAACACTATCCTAGGGCTGATGCTAACCCTAACCCTAACACTATCCTAGGGCTGATGCTAAAGCTAAAACTAACACTATCCTAGGGCTGATGCTAACCCTAACCCTAACACTATCCTAGCGATGATGCTAACCCTAACCATAACCCTAACACTATCCTAGGGTTGATAATAACCCTAACCCTAACAGTATCCTAGGCCTGATGATAACCGTAACCCTTACCCTAACACTATACTTGGTGTAATGTTAACCCTAACCCTGACACTATCCCAGGGCTCATGCTAACCCTAACCCTAACACTATCCTAGGGCTGATGCTAACCCTAACCCTAACACTATCCTAGGAGTGATGCTACCCCTAACCCTAACACTCTCCTAGGGCTTATGCTAACCCTAACCCTAACCCTAACAATATCCTAGTACTGATGCTAACCCTAACCCTGACACTATCCTAGGGCTGATGCTAACCCTAACCCTAACCCTAACACTATCCTAGGGCTGATGCTAACCCTAACCCTGACACTGTCCTAGGGCTGATGCTAACCCTAACCCTAACCCTAACACTATCCTAGGGGTGATGCTAACCCTAACCCTGACACTATCCTAGGGCTGATGCTAAACCTAACCCTAACCCTAACACTATCCTAGGGCTGATGCTAACCCTAACACTAACACTATCCTAGGGCTGATGCTAACCCTAACCCTAACACTATCCTAGGGCTGATGCTAACCCTAACCCTAACCCTAACACTAACCTAGTGTTGATAATAACCCTAACCCTAACACTATCCTAGGCCTGATGATAACCGTAACCCTTACCCTAACACTATACTTGGTGTGATGCTAACCCTAACCCTAACACTATCCTAGGGCTGATGCTAACCCTAACCCTAACAATATCCAAGGGCTGATGCTAACCCTAAACCTAACACTGTCCTAGGGCTGATGCTAACCCTACACCTAACACTATCCTAGGGCTGATGATAACCCTGACCCTGACACTATCCTAGGGCTGATGCTAACCCTAAACATGACACTATCCTGGGGCTGATGCTAACCCTAACCCTAACCCTAACACTATCCAAGGGCTGATGCTAACCCTAACACTAACTCTAACATTATCCTTGGTCTGATGCTAACCCTAACACTAGCACTATCCTAGGGCTGATGCTAACCCTAACCCTAACACTATCCTAGGCTTGATGATAACCGTAACCCTAACTCTAACATTATCCTTGGTCTGATGCTAACCCTAACCCTAACACTATCCTGGGGCTGATGCTAACCCTAACCCTAACCCTAACACTATCCTAGGCCTGATGATAACCCTAACACTAACTCTAACATTATCCTTGGTCTGATGCTAACCCTAACACTAGCACTATCCTAGGGCTGATGCTAACCCTAACCCTAACACTATCCTAGGCCTAATGATAACCCTACCCCCAACTCTAACATTATCCTTGGTCTGATGCTAACCCTAACCCTAGTACTATCCTAGGGGTGATGCTAACCCTAACCCTAACACTATCCTAGGCCTGATGATAACCCTAACCATAACCCTAACACTATCCTTGGTCTGATGATAACCCTATCCCTAACCCTAACACTATCCTATGGCTGATACTAACCCTAAACCTAACACTACCCTAGGCCTGATGATAACCGAACCCTAACTCTAACATTATCCTTGGTCTGATGCTAACCCTTACCCTAACACTATCCTAGGGCTGATGCTAACCCTAACCCTAACCCTAACACTATCCTAGGGCTGATGCTAACCCTAACCCTAACGCTAACACTATCCTAGGACTGATGCTACACCTAACCCTAACACTCTCCTAGGGCTTATGCTAACCCTAACCCTGACCCTAACACTATCCTAGTTCTGATGCTAACCCTAACCCTGACACTATGCTAGGGCTGATGCTAACCCTAACCCTAACCCTAACACTATCCTAGGGCTGATGCTATCCCTAACCCTGACACTATGCTAGGGCTGATGGTAACAATAACCCTAAGCCTAACACTATCCTAGGGCTGATGCTAACCCTAACCCTGACACTATCCTAGGGCTGATGCTAACCCTAACGCTAACCCTAACACTATCCTAGGGCTGATGCTAACCCTAACACTAACACTATCCTAGGGCTGATGCTAACCCTAACCCTAACACTATCCTTCGGCTGATGCTAACCCTAACCCTAACCCTAACGCTATCCTAGGGTTGATGATAACCCTAACCCTAAGACTATCCTAGGCCTGATGATAACCGTAACCCTTACCCTAACACTATACTTGGTGTGATGCTAACCCTAACCCTAACACTATCCTAGGGCTGATGCTAACCCTAACCCTGACACTATCCTAGGGCTGATGCTAATCCTAACCCTAACACTATCCTGGGGCTGATGGTAACCCTAACCCTAACCCTAACACTATCCTAGGCCTGATGATAACCCTAACACTAACTCTAACATTATCCTTGGTCTGATGCTAACCCTAACACTAGCACTATCCTAGGGCTGATGCTAACCCTAACCCTAACACTATCCTAGGCCTAATGATAACCCTACCCCCAACTCTAACATTATCCTTGGTCTGATGATAACCCTAACCCTAGTACTCTCCTAGGGGTGATGCTAACCCTAACCCTAACACTATTCTAGGCCTGATGATAACCCTAACCATAACCCTAACACTATCCTTGGTCTGATGATAACCCTATCCCTAACCCTAACACTATCCTAGGGCTGATGCTAACCCTAAACCTAACACTACCCTAGGCCTGATGATAAGCGTAACCCTAACTCTAACATTATCCTTGGTCTGATGCTAACCCTTACCCTAACACTATCCTAGGGCTGATGCTAACCCTAACCCTAACCCTAACACTATCCTAGGACTGATGCTACACCTAACACTAACACTCTCCTAGGGCTTATGCTAACCCTAACCCTAACCCTAACACTATCCTAGTTCTGATGCTAACCCTAACCCTGACACTATGCTAGGGCTGATGCTAACCCTAACCCTAACCCTAACACTATCCTAGGGCTGATGCTAACCCTAACCCTGACACTATGCTAGGGCTGATGGTAACCCTAACCCTAAGCCTAACACTATCCTAGGGCTGATGCTAACCCTAACCCTGACACTCTCCTAGGGCTTATGCTAACCCTAACCCTAACCCTAACACTATCCTAGTTCTGATGCTAACCCTAACCCTGACACTATCCTAGGGCTGATGCTAAACCTAACCCTAACCCTAACACTATCCTAGGGCTGATGCTAACCCTAACCCTGACACTATGCTAGGGCTGATGGTAACCCTAACCCTAACCCTAAGACTATCCTAGGGCTGATGCTAACCCTAACCCTGACACTATCCTAGGGCTGATGCTAACCCTAACACTAACACTATCCTAGGGCTGATGCTAACCCTAACCCTAACACTATCCTAGGGCTGATGCTAACCCTAACCCTAACCCTAACACTATCCTAGGGCTGATGCTAACCCTAACACTAACACTATCCTAGGGCTGATGCTAACCCTAACCCTAACACTATCCTAGGGCTGATGCTAACCCTAACCCTAACCCTAACACTATCCTAGGGTTGATGATAACCCTAACCCTAAGACTATCCTAGGCCTGATGATAACCGTAACCCTTACCCTAACACTATACTTAGTGTGATGCTAACCCTAACCCTAACACTATCCTAGGGCTGATGCTAACCCTAACCCTGACACTATCCTAGGGCTGATGCTAATCCTAACCCTAACCCTAACTCTATCCTTGGTCTGATGCTAACCCTAACCCTAACAGTATCCTAGGGCTGATGGTAACCATAACCCTAACCCTTACACTATCCTTGGCCTGATCATAACCCTAACCCTAACCCTAAAATTGTCCTTCGTCTGATGCTAACCCTAAACCTAACACTATCCTTGGTCTGATGCTAACCCTAACCCTAACACTATGCTAGGGCTGATGCTAACCCTAACGCTAACCCTAACACTATCCTACGGCTGATGCTAACCCTAACCCTAACCCTAACACTATCCTAGGGCTGATGCTAACCCTAACCCTAACACTATCCTAGGGCTGATGCTAAACCTAAAACTAACACTATCCTAGTTCTGATGCTAATCTAACCATAACTCTAACACTATCCTAGGGCTGATGCTAACCCTAACCCTGACACTATCCCAGGGCTGATGCTAACCCTAACCCTAACACTATCCTAGGGCTGATGCTAAGCCTAACCCTAACACTATCCTAGGACTTATGCTACCCCTAACCATAACTCTAACATTATCCTTGGTCTGAAGCTAACCCTAACCCTAGCACTATCCTAGGGCTGATGCTAACCCTAACCCTAACACTATCCTAGACCTGATGATAACCCTAACCCTAACTCTAACATTATCCTTGGTCTGATCCTAACCCTAACCCTAACACTATCCTAGGGCTGAGGCTAACCCTAACCCTAACCGTAACACTATCCTAGGGTGATGCTAACCCTAACACTAACCCTAACACTATCCTAGGACTGATGCTACACCTAATCCTAACACTCTCCTAGGGCTTATGCTAACCCTAACTCTAACCCTAACACTATCCTAGTTCTGATGCTAACCCTAACCCTGACACTATCCTAGGGCTGATGCTAACCCTAACCCTAACCCTAACACTATCCTAGGGCTGATGCTAACCCTAACCCTGACACTATCCTAGGGCTGATGCTAACCCTAACCCTAACCCTAACACTATCCTAGGGCTGATGTTAACCCTAACCCTGACACTATCCTAGGGCTGATGCTAACCCTAACCCTAACTCTAACACTATCCTTGGTCTGATGCTAACCCTAACCCTGACACTACCCTAGGGCTGATGCTAACCCTAACCGTAACCCTAACACTATCCTTGGCCTGATCATAACCCTAACCCTAACCCTAACATTGTCCTTCGTCTGATGCTATCCCTAAACCTAACACTGTCCTAGGGCTCATGCTAACACTAACCCTAACACTATCCTAGGCCTGATGATAGGCCTAACACATACCCTAACACTATCCTTGGTCTGATGCTAACCCTAACCCTAACACTATCCTAGGGCTGATGCTAACCCTAACCCTAACACTATCCTAGGGCTGATGCTAAAGCTAAAACTAACACTATCCTAGGGCTGATGCTAACCCTAACCCTAACACTATCCTAGCGATGATGCTAACCCTAACCATAACCCTAACACTATCCTAGGGTTGATAATAACCCTAACCCTAACAGTATCCTAGGCCTGATGATAACCGTAACCCTTACCCTAACTCTATACTTGGTGTAATGTTAACCCTAACCCTGACACTATCCCAGGGCTCATGCTAACCCTAACCCTAACACTATCCTAGGGCTGATGCTAACCCTAACCCTAACACTATCCTAGGAGTGATGCTACCCCTAACCCTAACACTCTCCTAGGGCTTATGCTAACCCTAACCCTAACCCTAACAATATCCTAGTACTGATGCTAACCCTAACCCTGACACTATCCTAGGGCTGATGCTAACCCTAACCCTAACCCTAACACTATCCTAGGGCTGATGCTAACCCTAACCCTGACACTGTCCTAGGGCTGATGCTAACCCTAACCCTAACCCTAACACTATCCTAGGGGTGATGCTAACCCTAACCCTGACACTATCCTAGGGCTGATGCTAAACCTAACCCTAACCCTAACACTATCCTAGGGCTGATGCTAACCCTAACACTAACACTATCCTAGGGCTGATGCTAACCCTAACCCTAACACTATCCTAGGGCTGATGCTAACCCTAACCCTAACCCTAACACTAACCTAGTGTTGATAATAACCCTAACCCTAACACTATCCTAGGCCTGATGATAACCGTAACCCTTACCCTAACACTATACTTGGTGTGATGCTAACCCTAACCCTAACACTATCCTAGGGCTGATGCTAACCCTAACCCTAACAATATCCAAGGGCTGATGCTAACCCTAAACCTAACACTGTCCTAGGGCTGATGCTAACCCTACACCTAACACTATCCTAGGGCTGATGATAACCCTGACCCTGACACTATCCTAGGGCTGATGCTAACCCTAAACATGACACTATCCTGGGGCTGATGCTAACCCTAACCCTAACCCTAACACTATCCAAGGGCTGATGCTAACCCTAACCCTAACACTATCCTAGGCTTGATGATAACCGTAACCCTAACTCTAACATTATCCTTGGTCTGATGCTAACCCTAACCCTAACACTATCCTGGGGCTGATGCTAACCCTAACCCTAACCCTAACACTATCCTAGGCCTGATGATAACCCTAACACTAACTCTAACATTATCCTTGGTCTGATGCTAACCCTAACACTAGCACTATCCTAGGGCTGATGCTAACCCTAACCCTAACACTATCCTAGGCCTAATGATAACCCTACCCCCAACTCTAACATTATCCTTGGTCTGATGCTAACCCTAACCCTAGTACTATCCTAGGGGTGATGCTAACCCTAACTCTAACACTATCCTAGGCCTGATGATAACCCTAACCATAACCCTAACACTATCCTTGGTCTGATGATAACCCTATCCCTAACCCTAACACTATCCTATGGCTGATACTAACCCTAAACCTAACACTACCCTAGGCCTGATGATAACCGAACCCTAACTCTAACATTATCCTTGGTCTGATGCTAACCCTTACCCTAACACTATCCTAGGGCTGATGCTAACCCTAACCCTAACCCTAACACTATCCTAGGGCTGATGCTAACCCTAACCCTAACGCTAACACTATCCTAGGACTGATGCTACACCTAACCCTAACACTCTCCTAGGGCTTATGCTAACCCTAACCCTAACCCTAACACTATCCTAGTTCTGATGCTAACCCTAACCCTGACACTATGCTAGGGCTGATGCTAACCCTAACCCTAACCCTAACACTATCCTAGGGCTGATGCTATCCCTAACCCTGACACTATGCTAGGGCTGATGGTAACAATAACCCTAAGCCTAAAACTATCCTAGGGCTGATGCTAACCCTAACCCTGACACTATCCTAGGGCTGATGCTAACCCTAACGCTAACCCTAACACTATCCTAGGGCTGATGCTAACCCTAACACTAACACTATCCTAGGGCTGATGCTAACCCTAACCCTAACACTATCCTTCGGCTGATGCTAACCCTAACCCTAACCCTAACGCTATCCTAGGGTTGATGATAACCCTAACCCTAAGACTATCCTAGGCCTGATGATAACCGTAACCCTTACCCTAACACTATACTTGGTGTGATGCTAACCCTAACCCTAACACTATCCTAGGGCTGATGCTAACCCTAACCCTGACACTATCCTAGGGCTGATGCTAATCCTAACCCTAACACTATCCTGGGGCTGATGGTAACCCTAACCCTAACCCTAACACTATCCTAGGCCTGATGATAACCCTAACACTAACTCTAACATTATCCTTGGTCTGATGCTAACCCTAACACTAGCACTATCCTAGGGCTGATGCTAACCCTAACCCTAACACTATCCTAGGCCTAATGATAACCCTACCCCCAACTCTAACATTATCCTTGGTCTGATGATAACCCTAACCCTAGTACTCTCCTAGGGGTGATGCTAACCCTAACCCTAACACTATTCTAGGCCTGATGATAACCCTAACCATAACCCTAACACTATCCTTGGTCTGATGATAACCCTTTCCCTAACCCTAACACTATCCTAGGGCTGATGCTAACCCTAAACCTAACACTACCCTAGGCCTGATGATAAGCGTAACCCTAACTCTAACATTATCCTTGGTCTGATGCTAACCCTTACCCTAACACTATCCTAGGGCTGATGCTAACCCTAACCCTAACCCTAACACTATCCTAGGACTGATGCTACACCTAACACTAACACTCTCCTAGGGCTTATGCTAACCCTAACCCTAACCCTAACACTATCCTAGTTCTGATGCTAACCCTAACCCTGACACTATGCTAGGGCTGATGCTAACCCTAACCCTAACCCTAACACTATCCTAGGGCTGATGCTAACCCTAACCCTGACACTATGCTAGGGCTGATGGTAACCCTAACCCTAAGCCTAACACTATCCTAGGGCTGATGCTAACCCTAACCCTGACACTCTCCTAGGGCTGATGCTAACCCTAACCCTAACCGTAACACTATCCTAAGGCTGATGCTAACCCTAACACTAACACTATCCTAGGGCTGATGCTAACCCTAACCCTAACACTATCCTATGGCTGATGCTAACCCTAACCCTAACCCTAACACTATCCTAGGGTTGATGATAACCCTAACCCTAAGACTATCCTAGACCTGATGATAACCGTAACCCTTACCCTAACACTGTACTTGGTGTGATGCTAACCCTAACCCTAACACTATCCTAGGGCTGATGCTAACCCTAACCCTGAGACTATCCTAGGGCTGATGCTAATCCTAACCCTAACCCTAACTCTATCCTTGGTCTGATGCTAACCCTAACCCTAACAGTATCCCAGGGCTGATGGTAACCATAACCCTAACTCTTACACTATCCTTGGCCTGATCATAACTCTAACCCTAACCCTAACATTGTCCTTCGTCTGATGCTAACCCTAAACCTAACACTAACCTAGGGCTGATGCTAACCCTAACCCTAACACTATCCTAGGTCTCATGATAAGCCTAACCCTTACCCTAACACTATCCTTGGTCTGATGCTAACCCTAACCCTAACACTATCCTAGGGCTGATGCTAACCCTAACGTTAACCCTAACACTATCCTACGGCTGATGCTAACCCTAACCCTAACCCTAACACTATCCTAGGACTGATGCTACACCTAACCCTAACACTCTCCTAGGGCTTATGCTAACCCTAACCCTAACCCTAACACTATCCTAGTTCTGATGCTAACCCTAACCCTGACACTATCCTAGGGCTGATGCTAAACCTAACCCTAACCCTAACACTATCCTAGGGCTGATGCTAACCCTAACCCTGACACTATGCTAGGGCTGATGGTAACCCTAACCCTAACCCTAAGACTATCCTAGGGCTGATGCTAACCCTAACCCTGACACTATCCTAGGGCTGATGCTAACCCTAACACTAACACTATCCTAGGGCTGATGCTAACCCTAACCCTAACACTATCCTAGGGCTGATGCTAACCCTAACCCTAACCCTAACACTATCCTAGGGCTGATGCTAACCCTAACACTAACACTATCCTAGGGCTGATGCTAACCCTAACCCTAACACTATCCTAGGGCTGATGCTAACCCTAACCCTAACCCTAACACTATCCTAGGGTTGATGATAACCCTAACCCTAAGACTATCCTAGGCCTGATGATAACCGTAACCCTTACCCTAACACTATACTTAGTGTGATGCTAACCCTAACCCTAACACTATCCTAGGGCTGATGCTAACCCTAATCCTGACACTATCCTAGGGCTGATGCTAATCCTAACCCTAACCCTAACTCTATCCTTGGTCTGATGCTAACCCTAACCCTAACAGTATCCTAGGGCTGATGGTAACCATAACCCTAACCCTTACACTATCCTTGGCCTGATCATAACCCTAACCCTAACCCTAAAATTGTCCTTCGTCTGATGCTAACCCTAAACCTAACACTATCCTTGGTCTGATGCTAACCCTAACCCTAACACTATGCTAGGGCTGATGCTAACCCTAACGCTAACCCTAACACTATCCTACGGCTGATGCTAACCCTAACCCTAACCCTAACACTATCCTAGGGCTGATGCTAACCCTAACCCTAACACTATCCTAGGGCTGATGCTAAACCTAAAACTAACACTATCCTAGTTCTGATGCTAATCTAACCATAACTCTAACACTATCCTAGGGCTGATGCTAACCCTAACCCTGACACTATCCCAGGGCTGATGCTAACCCTAACCCTAACACTATCCTAGGGCTGATGCTAAGCCTAACCCTAACACTATCCTAGGACTGATGCTACCCCTAACCATAACTCTAACATTATCCTTGGTCTGAAGCTAACCCTAACCCTAGCACTATCCTAGGGCTGATGCTAACCCTAACCCTAACACTATCCTAGACCTGATGATAACCCTAACCCTAACTCTAACATTATCCTTGGTCTGATCCTAACCCTAACCCTAACACTATCCTAGGGCTGAGGCTAACCCTAACCCTAACCGTAACACTATCCTAGGGTGATGCTAACCCTAACACTAACCCTAACACTATCCTAGGACTGATGCTACACCTAATCCTAACACTCTCCTAGGGCTTATGCTAACCCTAACTCTAACCCTAACACTATCCTAGTTCTGATGCTAACCCTAACCCTGACACTATCCTAGGGCTGATGCTAACCCTAACCCTAACCCTAACACTATCCTAGGGCTGATGCTAACCCTAACCCTGACACTATCCTAGGGCTGATGCTAACCCTAACCCTAACCCTAACACTATCCTAGGGCTGATGTTAACCCTAACCCTGACACTATCCTAGGGCTGATGCTAACCCTAACCCTAACTCTAACACTATCCTTGGTCTGATGCTAACCCTAACCCTGACACTACCCTAGGGCTGATGCTAACCCTAACCCTAACCCTAACACTATCCTTGGCCTGATCATAACCCTAACCCTAACCCTAACATTGTCCTTCGTCTGATGCTATCCCTAAACCTAACACTGTCCTAGGGCTCATGCTAACACTAACCCTAACACTATCCTAGGCCTGATGATAGGCCTAACACATACCCTAACACTATCCTTGGTCTGATGCTAACCCTAACCCTAACACTATCCTAGGGCTGATGCTAACCCTAACCCTAACACTATCCTATGGCTGATGCTAAAGCTAAAACTAACACTATCCTAGGGCTGATGCTAACCCTAACCCTAACACTATCCTAGCGATGATGCTAACCCTAACCATAACCCTAACACTATCCTAGGGTTGATAATAACCCTAACCCTAACAGTATCCTAGGCCTGATGATAACCGTAACCCTTACCCTAACACTATACTTGGTGTAATGTTAACCCTAACCCTGACACTATCCCAGGGCTCATGCTAACCCTAACCCTAACACTATCCTAGGGCTGATGCTAACCCTAACCCTAACACTATCCTAGGAGTGATGCTACCCCTAACCCTAACACTCTCCTAGGGCTTATGCTAACCCTAACCCTAACCCTAACAATATCCTAGTACTGATGCTAACCCTAACCCTGACACTATCCTAGGGCTGATGCTAACCCTAACCCTAACCCTAACACTATCCTAGGGCTGATGCTAACCCTAACCCTGACACTGTCCTAGGGCTGATGCTAACCCTAACCCTAACCCTAACACTATCCTAGGGGTGATGCTAACCCTAACCCTGACACTATCCTAGGGCTGATGCTAAACCTAACCCTAAACCTAACACTATCCTAGGGCTGATGCTAACCCTAACACTAACACTATCCTAGGGCTGATGCTAACCCTAACCCTAACACTATCCTAGGGCTGATGCTAACCCTAACCCTAACCCTAACACTAACCTAGTGTTGATAATAACCCTAACCCTAACACTATCCTAGGCCTGATGATAACCGTAACCCTTACCCTAACACTATACTTGGTGTGATGCTAACCCTAACCCTAACACTATCCTAGGGCTGATGCTAACCCTAACCCTAACAATATCCAAGGGCTGATGCTAACCCTAAACCTAACACTGTCCTAGGGCTGATGCTAACCCTACACCTAACACTATCCTAGGGCTGATGATAACCCTGACCCTGACACTATCCTAGGGCTGATGCTAACCCTAAACATGACACTATCCTGGGGCTGATGCTAACCCTAACCCTAACCCTAACACTATCCAAGGGCTGATGCTAACCCTAACCCTAACACTATCCTAGGCTGGATGATAACCGTAACCCTAACTCTAACATTATCCTTGGTCTGATGCTAACCCTAACCCTAACACTATCCTGGGGCTGATGCTAACCCTAACCCTAACCCTAACACTATCCTAGGCCTGATGATAACCCTAACACTAACTCTAACATTATCCTTGGTCTGATGCTAACCCTAACACTAGCACTATCCTAGGGCTGATGCTAACCCTAACCCTAACACTATCCTAGGCCTAATGATAACCCTACCCCCAACTCTAACATTATCCTTGGTCTGATGCTAACCCTAACCCTAGTACTATCCTAGGGGTGATGCTAACCCTAACCCTAACACTATCCTAGGCCTGATGATAACCCTAACCATAACCCTAACACTATCCTTGGTCTGATGATAACCCTATCCCTAACCCTAACACTATCCTATGGCTGATACTAACCCTAAACCTAACACTACCCTAGGCCTGATGATAACCGAACCCTAACTCTAACATTATCCTTGGTCTGATGCTAACCCTTACCCTAACACTATCCTAGGGCTGATGCTAACCCTAACCCTAACCCTAACACTATCCTAGGGCTGATGCTAACCCTATCCCTAACGCTAACACTATCCTAGGACTGATGCTACACCTAACCCTAACACTCTCCTAGGGCTTATGCTAACCCTAACCCTAACCCTAACACTATCCTAGTTCTGATGCTAACCCTAACCCTGACACTATGCTAGGGCTGATGCTAACCCTAACCCTAACCCTAACACTATCCTAGGGCTGATGCTATCCCTAACCCTGACACTATGCTAGGGCTGATGGTAACAATAACCCTAAGCCTAACACTATCCTAGGGCTGATGCTAACCCTAACCCTGACACTATCCTAGGGCTGATGCTAACCCTAACGCTAACCCTAACACTATCCTAGGGCTGATGCTAACCCTAACACTAACACTATCCTAGGGCTGATGCTAACCCTAACCCTAACACTATCCTTCGGCTGATGCTAACCCTAACCCTAACCCTAACGCTATCCTAGGGTTGATGATAACCCTAACCCTAAGACTATCCTAGGCCTGATGATAACCGTAACCCTTACCCTAACACTATACTTGGTGTGATGCTAACCCTAACCCTAACACTATCCTAGGGCTGATGCTAACCCTAACCCTGACACTATCCTAGGGCTGATGCTAATCCTAACCCTAACCCTAACTCTATCTTTGGTCTGATGCTAACCCTAACCCTAACAGTATCCTAGGGCTGATGGTAACCATAACCCTAACCCTTACACTATCCTTGGCCTGATCATAACTCTAACCCTAACCCTAACATTGTCCTTCGTCTGATGCTAACCCTAAACCTAACACTATCCTAGGGCTGATGCTAACCCTAACCCTAACACTATCCTAGGGCTGATGATAAGCCTAACCCTTACCCTAACACTATCCTTGGTCTGATGCTAACCCTAACCCTAACACTATCCTAGGGCTGATGCTAACCCTAACGTTAACCCTAACACTATTCTACGGCTGATGCTAACCCTAACCCTAACCCTAACACTATCCTAGGAATGATGCTACACCTAACCCTAACACTCTCCTAGGGCTTATGCTAACCCTAACCCTAACCCTAACACTATCCTAGTTATGATGCTAACCCTAACCCTGACACTATCCTAGGGCTGATGCTAAACCTAACCCTAACCCTAACACTATCCTAGGGCTGATGCTAACCCTAACCCTGACACTATGCTAGGGCTGATGGTAACCCTAACCCTAACCCTAACACTATCCTAGGGCTGATGCTAACGCTAACCCTGACACTATCCTAGGGCTGATGCTAACCCTAACCCTAACCCTAACACTATCCTAGGGCTGATGCTAACCCTAACACTAACACTATCCTAGGGCTGATGCTAACCCTAACCCTAACACTATCCTAGGGCTGATGCTAACCCTAACCCTAACCCTAACACTATCCTAGGGTTGATGATAACCCTAACCCTAAGGACTATCCTAGGCCTGATGATAACCGTAACCCTTACCCTAACACTATACTTAGTGTGATGCTAACCCTAACCCTAACACTATCCTAGGGCTGATGCTAACCCTAACCCTGACACTATCCTAGGGCTGATGCTAATCCTAACCCTAACCCTAACTCTATCCTTGGTCTGATGCTAACCCTAACCCTAACAGTATCCTAGGGCTGATGGTAACCATAACCCTAACCCTTACACTATCCTTGGCCTGATCATAACACTAACCCTAACCCTAAAATTGTCCTTCGTCTGATGCTAACCCTAAACCTAACACTATCCTAGGGCTGATGCTAACCCTAACCCTAACACTATCCTAGGGCTGATGATAAGCCTAACCCTTACCCTAACGCTATCCTAGGGCTGATGCTAACCCTAACCCTAAGACTATCCTAGGGCTGATGCTAAACCTAAAACTAACACTATCCTAGTTCTGATGCTAATCTAACCATAACCCTAACACTATCCTAGGGCTGATGCTAACCCTAACCCTGACACTATCCCAGGGCTGATGCTAACCCTAACGCTAACACCTTCCTAGGGCTGATGCTAAGCCTAACCCTAACACTAATCCTAGGCCTGATGATAACCCTAACCCTAACTCTAACATTATCCTTGGTCTGATGCTAACCCTAACCCTAGCACTATCCTAGGGCTGATGCTAACCCTAACCCTAACACTATCCTAGGCCTGATGATAACCCTAACCCTAACTCTAACATTATCCTTGGTCTGATGCTAACCCTAACCCTAACACTATCCTAGGGCTGAGGCTAACCCTAACCCTAACCGTAACACTATCCTAGGGTTGATGCTAACCCTAACCCTAACCCTAACACTGTCCTAGGACTGATGCTACACCTAACCCTAACACTCTCCTAGGGCTTATGCTAACCCTAACCCTAACCCTAACACTATCCCAGTTCTGATGCTAACCCTAACCCTGACACTATCCTAGGGCTGATGCTAACCCTAACCCTAACCCTAACACTATACTAGGGCTGATGCTAACCCTAACCCTGACAATATCCTAGGGCTGATGCTAACCCTAACCCTTACCCTAACACTATCCTTGGTCTGATGCTAACCCTAACCCTGACACTACCCTAGGGCTGATGCTAATTCTAACCCTAACCATAACACTATCCTTGGTCTGATGCTAACCCTAACGCTAACAGTATCCTAGGGCTGATGCTAACCCTAACCCTAACCCTAACCCTATCCTTGGCCTGATCATAACCCTAACCCTAACCCTAACATTGTCCTTCGTCTGATGCTATTCCTAAACCTAACACTGTCCTAGGGCTCATGCTAACACTAACCCTAACACTATCTTAGGCCAGATGATAGGCCTAACACATACCCTAACACTATCCTCGGTCTGATGCTAAACC
>NW_025423781.1:0-54901 GCF_020740605.2 Lemur catta | reverse complement strand
GTTTGCGTCACATGCTACGGTTCTCAGAATAGACTGTTGGCCCGTGTGCACGGAGACCGGCAGAAACCCAAAGCGAGTTCAGCAACATAGCTCCATCTGAAGTCCGCATTCCATCGATAGTTTGAATCCTTCTTATTTCCTACCAGATACACAATAAGGAATGCGATTTGTCAAAAGGATTCACATTCGAAGTCACAGAAGATCTACATAGCGCCTCCGGGAACGAGGTGCCGACGTGGAGGGAAAACTGAGTACCCGGGGCGGGGAGGACACGGCAGAGGAAACTGGGGCAGGCAGGGAGTGCACGCATCCGCACCCGCACGCCCCACCGGCCGCCGGCCCAGCGACGGGCCGGCCGGTTCTGGGGCCCCGCGTGTGCCACTGCCACACTCGTGCCCCGACGGGAATCGGGGCAGAGCGGTCCTCCCAAGACAGGGGGTCCGCACGTCTTCGCGACCTCCGAGCGAAGGACCTGCCCCGCGTCCCCGCTTCCACGTCCCGGCCCCGCCCCAAGGCCCTCCCCACCGTGCCCTCCCGCGGGGCGGTGGAGGGTCCCCTCCCGAGCACTCTCCGCCTCTGGCGCCCCGTCCCCGCCCCTGGAAGTCCGTCCCAGGGCGCGCCAGCCCGTGGGTCTGCTCGCTGGGGTGTGGGACTGTGGGTCGGCGCTTCCGTGTTTCCGCCATGGGAGAGGAGGTGTGGCCGACCGCGCGCCAGACCAGCCAGTCTCCCCCTGGCCTCCCCCCCGCGCCCCCCGCTCGTATCGGTACAGTGGGGTCTAGGAAGCCAGAGGCCGCGGGAGCGACCGCCCTGGGCAGGGAGGGGCCCTTATCGGCTCGGCCTCTTGGGGCTTCCCGGAGCGCCCCCCAGTGTCTGAGGCCGCACTGTCCTGAAGGTGCCAGATCTCGTCTGATCTGGGAAGCTAAGCAGGGTCAGGCCCGGTCGGGACCTGGATGGGAGACCTCTGCCAGTAGACAATGCGGGGTGCGGGGGTGCGGCAGTTGGCCGTCGGCTTTTTTGTCTTTCTTTCTCTGCCTCTTTTGCTGTCCCGCCCCCCTGGGCTGGAAGGCTGCAGCGGGGAACAATACCGGGCCAGCTCGGCCCTTGGCAGTCAGCAGTTGGCAGTTGGCATTTGGCAGTTGGCCGTTGACAGTGGGCTTTTTTGTTTTTCTTGCTCTGCCTCTTTTGCTGTCCCGCCCCCCTGGGATGGAAGGCGGCAGCGGGGAACAATACCGGGCCGAGCGCGGCCATTGGCAGATGGCAGTTGGCCGTTGGCCATGGGCTTTTTTGTTTTTCTTTCTCTGCCTCTTTTGCTGTCCCGCCACCCTGGGCTGGAAGGTGGCAGCGCGGAACAATACTGGCCGAGCGCGGCCGTTGGCAGTTTGCAGTTGGCAGTTAGCCGTTGGCCGTTGGCCGTGCGCTTTTTTGTTTTTCTTGCTCTGCCTCTTTTGCTGTCCCGCCACCCTGGGCTGGAAGGTGGCAGCGCGGAACAATACTGGCCGAGCGCGGCCGTTGGCAGTTTGCAGTTGGCAGTTAGCCGTTGGCCGTTGGCCTGTGGCTTTTCTGTTTTTCCTTCTCTGCCTCTTTTGCTGTCCCGCCCCCCTGGGCTGGAAGGCGGCAGCGGGGAACAATACCGGGCCGAGCGCGGCCCTTGGCAGTTGGCAGTTGGCAGTTGGCAGTTAGCCGTTGGCCGTTGGCTTGGGCTTTTTGTTTTTCTTTGTCTGCCTCTTTTGCTGTCCTGCCCCCCTGGGCTGGAAGGCGGGTGGGCCCCCTCCGCCTTCTCAGCCCCCGCCCCGGCTGCCGCCCCCGGCCTGCCCGGACCCTGCCCCGTGGCCCCCGGAGAGAGGGTCCGATTGAAGATGTGGAGGCTCAGTCCCCGAGGCTGTCGCCCCTCACACGCCTGCCTCCGCAACTGCTGACCGATCGGCTCTGAATTCAGGACACATTCTAAAGTTGTCCAAGTACATGACCAGGTTACCCTAGGAAAGGAAAAATTGGATCCTATCCATATATGCAGAGGAAGAGAATCTAAACAGTTGGCTCTTCGTTCACGGGAACAGAATTGAAGAATCCAGGTGAGAAGACATCTAGAAACACTTTTCAAAATCTAAATCTTTGAAAAAATTCTGAAGGATTAAGAAGTAGAAACATTCCTTGGAAAGTCACCAGCTAGACCAGGCTGTTGACAGGAAATCCTTCTCTTGGATACTGCAAGAGACACTCTGAAAATCTCCTCAAACGAGGTCAAAAACCAAGAGTATGCTGGAATGGAAAATCACCTCTTTCGTTTGAGTCACCTCCTACGGTTCTCAGAATAGACCGTTGGCCCCTGTGCACGGGAGACCGGCAGAAACCCGAAGCGAGTTCAGCAAGTTAGCTCCATCTGAAGTCCGCATTCCATCGATAGTTTGAATCCTTCTTATTTCCTACCAGATACACAATAAGGAATGCGAGTTTTCAAAAGGATTCACCTTCGAAGTCACAGAAGATCCATATAGCGCCTCGGGGAAAGGGGTGCCGACGTGGAGGGAACATTAGTACCCGGGGTGGGGAGGACACGCCAGAGGAAACCGGGGAAGGCAGGGAGCGCAGGCACCCGCACCCGAACGCCCCACCGGCCGCCCGACGCAGCGACGGGCCGGCCGGCTCTGGGGCCCCGCGGGTGTCGCTGCCACACTCGTGCCCCGACGGGAATCGGGGCAGAGGGGTCCTCCCCAGACAGGGGGGCCTCACGTCTTCGGGACCTCCGGGCGAAGGACCGGCCCCGCGGCCTCGCTTCCTCATCCCGGCCCAACCCCCGAAGCCCCTCCCCACCGTGCCCTCGCGCGGGGCGGGGGAGGGCCCCCTCGCGGGCACTCTCCGCCTCTGGCCCCCCCCCCCCCCCCGTCCCCGCGCCTGGAAGTCCGTCCCAGCGCGCTCGAGCCCGCCGGTCTGCTGGGTGGGGTGTGGGACGGTGGTGCGGCGCTTCCGTGTTTCTGCCAGGGGACAGGAGGTGTGGGCGACCACGCGCCAGACCCGTCAGTCTTCCCCTGCCCTCCTCCCTCCGAGCCCCCCCCAATCGGGACAGGGGTGTATAGCGAAGCGCAGAGGCGGCGGGAGGGACCGCCCTGGGCGAGGAGGGGCCCTTATTGGCTCGGCCTCTTGGGGCTTCCCAGAGCACCCCCCAGTGTCTGAGGCCGCACCGCCCTGAAGGCGCCGGATCTCCTCTGATCTGGGAAGCTAAGCAGGGTCGGGACCCGGATGGGAGACCGCTGCTGGGAGACTGCTGCCGGGAGACTGCTGCCGGGAGACCGCTGGCGGGGAACAATGCCGGGCGTGGCAGTTGGCAGTTGGCAGTTGGCTTTTTTGTTTTTCTTTCTCTGCCTCTTTTGCTGTCCTGCCCCCCTGGGCTGGAAGGCGGGAGGGGCTCCTCCGCCCGCCTCGGCCGTCCAGGGGCGGCCCCCTCTGCCCTCTCCGCCCCCGCCCCGACTCCCGGCCCCGGCCGGCCCGGACCCTGCCCCGGGGCCCCCGGAGAGAGGGTCCGATTGGAGATGTGGAGGCTCAGTCCCCGAGGCTGTCGCCCCTCACACGCCTGCCTCCGCAACTGCCGACCGACCGGCTCTGAATTCAGGGCACATTCTAAAGTTGTCCAAGTACATGACCACGTTACCCTAGGAAAGGAAAAATTGGATCCTCTCCATATATGCAGAAGAAGAGAATCTAAACGGTTGGCTATTCGTTCACGGGAACATAATGGAAGAATCCAGATGAGAAGACATCTAGAGACAGTTTTCAAAAGTCTGAATCTTTAGAAAATGTTCTCAAGGATTAAGAAGTAGAAACATTCCTTGGAAAGTCACGAGCAAGACGAGGGTGTTGATAAGAAATCCTTCCCTTCGATACTACAAGAGACGCTCTGAAAATCTCCTCAAACGAGGTCAAAAACCAAGAGTATGTGGGAAAGGAAAATCAACTCTTTCGTTTGCCTCACATGCTACGGTTCTCAGAATAGACTGTTGGCCCGTGTGCACAGAGACCGGCAGAAACCGGAAGCGAGTTCAGCAACATAGCTCCATCTGAGGTCCGCATTCCATCGATAGTTTGAACCCTTCTTATTTCCTACCAGAGACACAATAAGGAATGCGAGTTTTCAAAAGGATTCCCATTCGAAGTCACAGAAGATCTACATAGCGCCTCCGGGAACGAGGTGCCGACGTGGAGGGAAAACTTAGTACCCGGGGCGGGGAGGACACGCCAGAGGAAACTGGGGCAGGCAGGGAGTGCACGCATCCGCACCCGAACGCCCCACCGGCCGCCGGCCCCGCGACGGGCCGGCCGGTTCTGGGGCCCCGCGGGTGCCGCTGCCACACTCGTGCCCCGACGGGAATCGGGGCAGAGCGGTCCTCCCAAGACAGGGGGGCCGCACGTCTTCGCGACCTCCGAGCGAAGGACCGGCCCCGCGTCCCCGCTTCCACGTCCCGGCCCCGCCCCAAGCCCCTCCCCACCGTGCCCTCCCGCGGGGCGGGGCAGGGCCCCCTCGCGCGCACTCTCCGCCCCTGGAAGTCCGTCCCAGCGCGCGCCAGCCCGCGGGTCTGCTCGCTGGGGTGTGGGACTGTGGTGCGGCACTTCCGTGTTTGCGCCGGGGGAGAGGGGGTGTGCGCGACCCTGCGCCAGACCCGTCAGTCTCCCCCTGCCCTCGCCCCCCCGCGCCCCCCGCCCCGATCTGCAGAGGGCTGTCTAGCGAAGCCCAGGGGCAGCAGGAGGGACCGCCCTGAGCTGGGACGGGCCGTTTTCGACTCGGCCTCTTGGGGCGTTGCGGAGCGCCCCCCAGTGTCTGAGGCCGCACCGCCCTGAAGGCGCCCGATCTCGTCTGATCTGGGAAGCTAAGCAGGGTCGGGTCCGGTCGGGACCCAGATGGGAGACCGCTGCCGGAGAACAACACCGGGCAGAGCACGGCCGATGGCCGTGGGCTTTTTTGTTTTTCTTCCTCTGCCTCTTTTGCTGTCCCGCCCCCCTGGGCTGGAAGGCGGCAGCGGGGAACAATACTGGGCCGAGCGCGGCCGTTGGCAGTTGGCAGTTGGCAGTTGGCAGTGGGCCGTTGGCCGTGGGCTTTTTTGTTTTTCTTGCTCTGCCTCTTTTGCTGTCCCGCCCCCATGGGCTGGAAGGCGGCAGCGGGGAACAATACCGGGCCGAGCGCGGCCGTTGGCAGTTGGCAGTTGGCAGTTGGCATTTGGCAGTTGGCCGTTGGCCATGGGCTTTTTTGTTTTTCTTTCTCTGCCTCTTTTGCTGTCCCGTCCCCCTGGGCTGGAAGGCGGCAGCGGGGAACAATATTGGGCGGAGCTTGGCCGTTGGCAGTTGGCAGTTGGCAGTTGGCAGTTAGCCGTTGGCCGTTGGCCGTGGGCTTTTTTGTTTTTCTTTCTCTGCCTCTTTTGCTGTCCCGCCCCCTTGGGGTGGAAGGCGGCAGCAGGGAACAATACTGGGCCGAGCGCGGCCGTTGGCAGTTGGCAGTGGGCAGTTGGCCGTTGGCCGTTGGCCTGTGGCTTTTCTGTTTTTCCTTCTCTGCCTCTTTTGCTGTCCCGCCCCCCTGGGCTGGAAGGCGGGACGGGCTCCTCCGCTCGCCTCGGCCGGGAAGGGGAGGCCCCCTCTGCCCTCTCCTCCCCCGCCCCGGCTCCCGCCCCCGGCCAGCCCGGACCCTGCCCCGGGGCCCCCGGAGAGAGGGTCCGATTGGAGATGTGGAGGCTCAGTCCCCGAGCCTGTCGCCCCTCACACGCCTGCCTCCGCAACTGCTGACCGACCGGCTCTGAATTCAGGACACATTCTAAAGTTGTCCAAGTACATGACCACGTTACCCTAGGAAAGGAAATATTGGATCCTCTCCATATATGCAGAAGAAGAGAATCTAAACGGTTGGCTATTCGTTCACGGGAACATAAAGGAAGAATCCAGATGAGAAGACAGCTAGAGACACTTTTCAGAAGTCTGAATCTTTAGAAAATATTCTCAAGGATTAAGAAGTAGAAACATTCCTTGGAAAGTCACGAGCAAGACGAGGGTGTTGATAGGAAATCCTTCTCTTCGATACTACAGGAGACGCTCTGAAAATCTCCTCAAACGAGGTCAAAAACCAAGAGTATGTGGGAAAGGAAAATCAACTCTTTCGTTTGCGTCACATGCTACGGTTCTCAGAATAGACTGTTGGCCCGTGTGCACGGAGACCGGCAGAAACCCAAAGCGAGTTCAGCAACATAGCTCCATCTGAAGTCCGCATTCCATCGATAGTTTGAATCCTTCTTATTTCCTACCAGATACACAATAAGGAATGCGATTTGTCAAAAGGATTCACATTCGAAGTCACAGAAGATCTACATAGCGCCTCCGGGAACGAGGTGCCGACGTGGAGGGAAAACTGAGTACCCGGGGCGGGGAGGACACGGCAGAGGAAACTGGGGCAGGCAGGGAGTGCACGCATCCGCACCCGCACGCCCCACCGGCCGCCGGCCCAGCGACGGGCCGGCCGGTTCTGGGGCCCCGCGTGTGCCACTGCCACACTCGTGCCCCGACGGGAATCGGGGCAGAGCGGTCCTCCCAAGACAGGGGGTCCGCACGTCTTCGCGACCTCCGAGCGAAGGACCTGCCCCGCGTCCCCGCTTCCACGTCCCGGCCCCGCCCCAAGGCCCTCCCCACCGTGCCCTCCCGCGGGGCGGTGGAGGGTCCCCTCCCGAGCACTCTCCGCCTCTGGCGCCCCGTCCCCGCCCCTGGAAGTCCGTCCCAGGGCGCGCCAGCCCGTGGGTCTGCTCGCTGGGGTGTGGGACTGTGGGTCGGCGCTTCCGTGTTTCCGCCATGGGAGAGGAGGTGTGGCCGACCGCGCGCCAGACCAGCCAGTCTCCCCCTGGCCTCCCCCCCGCGCCCCCCGCTCGTATCGGTACAGTGGGGTCTAGGAAGCCAGAGGCCGCGGGAGCGACCGCCCTGGGCAGGGAGGGGCCCTTATCGGCTCGGCCTCTTGGGGCTTCCCGGAGCGCCCCCCAGTGTCTGAGGCCGCACTGTCCTGAAGGTGCCAGATCTCGTCTGATCTGGGAAGCTAAGCAGGGTCAGGCCCGGTCGGGACCTGGATGGGAGACCTCTGCCAGTAGACAATGCGGGGTGCGGGGGTGCGGCAGTTGGCCGTCGGCTTTTTTGTCTTTCTTTCTCTGCCTCTTTTGCTGTCCCGCCCCCCTGGGCTGGAAGGCTGCAGCGGGGAACAATACCGGGCCAGCTCGGCCCTTGGCAGTCAGCAGTTGGCAGTTGGCATTTGGCAGTTGGCCGTTGACAGTGGGCTTTTTTGTTTTTCTTGCTCTGCCTCTTTTGCTGTCCCGCCCCCCTGGGATGGAAGGCGGCAGCGGGGAACAATACCGGGCCGAGCGCGGCCATTGGCAGATGGCAGTTGGCCGTTGGCCATGGGCTTTTTTGTTTTTCTTTCTCTGCCTCTTTTGCTGTCCCGCCACCCTGGGCTGGAAGGTGGCAGCGCGGAACAATACTGGCCGAGCGCGGCCGTTGGCAGTTTGCAGTTGGCAGTTAGCCGTTGGCCGTTGGCCGTGCGCTTTTTTGTTTTTCTTGCTCTGCCTCTTTTGCTGTCCCGCCACCCTGGGCTGGAAGGTGGCAGCGCGGAACAATACTGGCCGAGCGCGGCCGTTGGCAGTTTGCAGTTGGCAGTTAGCCGTTGGCCGTTGGCCTGTGGCTTTTCTGTTTTTCCTTCTCTGCCTCTTTTGCTGTCCCGCCCCCCTGGGCTGGAAGGCGGCAGCGGGGAACAATACCGGGCCGAGCGCGGCCCTTGGCAGTTGGCAGTTGGCAGTTGGCAGTTAGCCGTTGGCCGTTGGCTTGGGCTTTTTGTTTTTCTTTGTCTGCCTCTTTTGCTGTCCTGCCCCCCTGGGCTGGAAGGCGGGTGGGCCCCCTCCGCCTTCTCAGCCCCCGCCCCGGCTGCCGCCCCCGGCCTGCCCGGACCCTGCCCCGTGGCCCCCGGAGAGAGGGTCCGATTGAAGATGTGGAGGCTCAGTCCCCGAGGCTGTCGCCCCTCACACGCCTGCCTCCGCAACTGCTGACCGATCGGCTCTGAATTCAGGACACATTCTAAAGTTGTCCAAGTACATGACCAGGTTACCCTAGGAAAGGAAAAATTGGATCCTATCCATATATGCAGAGGAAGAGAATCTAAACAGTTGGCTCTTCGTTCACGGGAACAGAATTGAAGAATCCAGGTGAGAAGACATCTAGAAACACTTTTCAAAATCTAAATCTTTGAAAAAATTCTGAAGGATTAAGAAGTAGAAACATTCCTTGGAAAGTCACCAGCTAGACCAGGCTGTTGACAGGAAATCCTTCTCTTGGATACTGCAAGAGACACTCTGAAAATCTCCTCAAACGAGGTCAAAAACCAAGAGTATGCTGGAATGGAAAATCACCTCTTTCGTTTGAGTCACCTCCTACGGTTCTCAGAATAGACCGTTGGCCCCTGTGCACGGGAGACCGGCAGAAACCCGAAGCGAGTTCAGCAAGTTAGCTCCATCTGAAGTCCGCATTCCATCGATAGTTTGAATCCTTCTTATTTCCTACCAGATACACAATAAGGAATGCGAGTTTTCAAAAGGATTCACCTTCGAAGTCACAGAAGATCCATATAGCGCCTCGGGGAAAGGGGTGCCGACGTGGAGGGAACATTAGTACCCGGGGTGGGGAGGACACGCCAGAGGAAACCGGGGAAGGCAGGGAGCGCAGGCACCCGCACCCGAACGCCCCACCGGCCGCCCGACGCAGCGACGGGCCGGCCGGCTCTGGGGCCCCGCGGGTGTCGCTGCCACACTCGTGCCCCGACGGGAATCGGGGCAGAGGGGTCCTCCCCAGACAGGGGGGCCTCACGTCTTCGGGACCTCCGGGCGAAGGACCGGCCCCGCGGCCTCGCTTCCTCATCCCGGCCCAACCCCGAAGCCCCTCCCCACCGTGCCCTCGCGCGGGGCGGGGGAGGGCCCCCTCGCGGGCACTCTCCGCCTCTGGCCCCCCCCCCCCCCCCGTCCCCGCGCCTGGAAGTCCGTCCCAGCGCGCTCGAGCCCGCCGGTCTGCTGGGTGGGGTGTGGGACGGTGGTGCGGCGCTTCCGTGTTTCTGCCAGGGGACAGGAGGTGTGGGCGACCACGCGCCAGACCCGTCAGTCTTCCCCTGCCCTCCTCCCTCCGAGCCCCCCCCAATCGGGACAGGGGTGTATAGCGAAGCGCAGAGGCGGCGGGAGGGACCGCCCTGGGCGAGGAGGGGCCCTTATTGGCTCGGCCTCTTGGGGCTTCCCAGAGCACCCCCCAGTGTCTGAGGCCGCACCGCCCTGAAGGCGCCGGATCTCCTCTGATCTGGGAAGCTAAGCAGGGTCGGGACCCGGATGGGAGACCGCTGCTGGGAGACTGCTGCCGGGAGACTGCTGCCGGGAGACCGCTGGCGGGGAACAATGCCGGGCGTGGCAGTTGGCAGTTGGCAGTTGGCTTTTTTGTTTTTCTTTCTCTGCCTCTTTTGCTGTCCTGCCCCCCTGGGCTGGAAGGCGGGAGGGGCTCCTCCGCCCGCCTCGGCCGTCCAGGGGCGGCCCCCTCTGCCCTCTCCGCCCCCGCCCCGACTCCCGGCCCCGGCCGGCCCGGACCCTGCCCCGGGGCCCCCGGAGAGAGGGTCCGATTGGAGATGTGGAGGCTCAGTCCCCGAGGCTGTCGCCCCTCACACGCCTGCCTCCGCAACTGCCGACCGACCGGCTCTGAATTCAGGGCACATTCTAAAGTTGTCCAAGTACATGACCACGTTACCCTAGGAAAGAAAAATTGGATCCTCTCCATATATGCAGAAGAAGAGAATCTAAACGGTTGGCTATTCGTTCACGGGAACATAATGGAAGAATCCAGATGAGAAGACATCTAGAGACAGTTTTCAAAAGTCTGAATCTTTAGAAAATGTTCTCAAGGATTAAGAAGTAGAAACATTCCTTGGAAAGTCACGAGCAAGACGAGGGTGTTGATAAGAAATCCTTCCCTTCGATACTACAAGAGACGCTCTGAAAATCTCCTCAAACGAGGTCAAAAACCAAGAGTATGTGGGAAAGGAAAATCAACTCTTTCGTTTGCCTCACATGCTACGGTTCTCAGAATAGACTGTTGGCCCGTGTGCACAGAGACCGGCAGAAACCGGAAGCGAGTTCAGCAACATAGCTCCATCTGAGGTCCGCATTCCATCGATAGTTTGAACCCTTCTTATTTCCTACCAGAGACACAATAAGGAATGCGAGTTTTCAAAAGGATTCCCATTCGAAGTCACAGAAGATCTACATAGCGCCTCCGGGAACGAGGTGCCGACGTGGAGGGAAAACTTAGTACCCGGGGCGGGGAGGACACGCCAGAGGAAACTGGGGCAGGCAGGGAGTGCACGCATCCGCACCCGAACGCCCCACCGGCCGCCGGCCCCGCGACGGGCCGGCCGGTTCTGGGGCCCCGCGGGTGCCGCTGCCACACTCGTGCCCCGACGGGAATCGGGGCAGAGCGGTCCTCCCAAGACAGGGGGGCCGCACGTCTTCGCGACCTCCGAGCGAAGGACCGGCCCCGCGTCCCCGCTTCCACGTCCCGGCCCCGCCCCAAGCCCCTCCCCACCGTGCCCTCCCGCGGGGCGGGGCAGGGCCCCCTCGCGCGCACTCTCCGCCCCTGGAAGTCCGTCCCAGCGCGCGCCAGCCCGCGGGTCTGCTCGCTGGGGTGTGGGACTGTGGTGCGGCACTTCCGTGTTTGCGCCGGGGGAGAGGGGGTGTGCGCGACCCTGCGCCAGACCCGTCAGTCTCCCCCTGCCCTCGCCCCCCCGCGCCCCCCGCCCCGATCTGCAGAGGGCTGTCTAGCGAAGCCCAGGGGCAGCAGGAGGAACCGCCCTGAGCTGGGACGGGCCGTTTTCGACTCGGCCTCTTGGGGCGTTGCGGAGCGCCCCCCAGTGTCTGAGGCCGCACCGCCCTGAAGGCGCCCGATCTCGTCTGATCTGGGAAGCTAAGCAGGGTCGGGTCCGGTCGGGACCCGGATGGGAGACCGCTGCCGGAGAACAACACCGGGCAGAGCACGGCCGATGGCCGTGGGCTTTTTTGTTTTTCTTCCTCTGCCTCTTTTGCTGTCCCGCCCCCCTGGGCTGGAAGGCGGCAGCGGGGAACAATACTGGGCCGAGCGCGGCCGTTGGCAGTTGGCAGTTGGCAGTTGGCAGTGGGCCGTTGGCCGTGGGCTTTTTTGTTTTTCTTGCTCTGCCTCTTTTGCTGTCCCGCCCCCATGGGCTGGAAGGCGGCAGCGGGGAACAATACCGGGCCGAGCGCGGCCGTTGGCAGTTGGCAGTTGGCAGTTGGCATTTGGCAGTTGGCCGTTGGCCATGGGCTTTTTTGTTTTTCTTTCTCTGCCTCTTTTGCTGTCCCGTCCCCCTGGGCTGGAAGGCGGCAGCGGGGAACAATATTGGGCGGAGCTTGGCCGTTGGCAGTTGGCAGTTGGCAGTTGGCAGTTAGCCGTTGGCCGTTGGCCGTGGGCTTTTTTGTTTTTCTTTCTCTGCCTCTTTTGCTGTCCCGCCCCCTTGGGGTGGAAGGCGGCAGCAGGGAACAATACTGGGCCGAGCGCGGCCGTTGGCAGTTGGCAGTGGGCAGTTGGCCGTTGGCCGTTGGCCTGTGGCTTTTCTGTTTTTCCTTCTCTGCCTCTTTTGCTGTCCCGCCCCCCTGGGCTGGAAGGCGGGACGGGCTCCTCCGCTCGCCTCGGCCGGGAAGGGGAGGCCCCCTCTGCCCTCTCCTCCCCCGCCCCGGCTCCCGCCCCCGGCCAGCCCGGACCCTGCCCCGGGGCCCCCGGAGAGAGGGTCCGATTGGAGATGTGGAGGCTCAGTCCCCGAGCCTGTCGCCCCTCACACGCCTGCCTCCGCAACTGCTGACCGACCGGCTCTGAATTCAGGACACATTCTAAAGTTGTCCAAGTACATGACCACGTTACCCTAGGAAAGGAAATATTGGATCCTCTCCATATATGCAGAAGAAGAGAATCTAAACGGTTGGCTATTCGTTCACGGGAACATAAAGGAAGAATCCAGATGAGAAGACAGCTAGAGACACTTTTCAGAAGTCTGAATCTTTAGAAAATATTCTCAAGGATTAAGAAGTAGAAACATTCCTTGGAAAGTCACGAGCAAGACGAGGGTGTTGATAGGAAATCCTTCTCTTCGATACTACAGGAGACGCTCTGAAAATCTCCTCAAACGAGGTCAAAAACCAAGAGTATGTGGGAAAGGAAAATCAACTCTTTCGTTTGCGTCACATGCTACGGTTCTCAGAATAGACTGTTGGCCCGTGTGCACGGAGACCGGCAGAAACCCAAAGCGAGTTCAGCAACATAGCTCCATCTGAAGTCCGCATTCCATCGATAGTTTGAATCCTTCTTATTTCCTACCAGATACACAATAAGGAATGCGATTTGTCAAAAGGATTCACATTCGAAGTCACAGAAGATCTACATAGCGCCTCCGGGAACGAGGTGCCGACGTGGAGGGAAAACTGAGTACCCGGGGCGGGGAGGACACGGCAGAGGAAACTGGGGCAGGCAGGGAGTGCACGCATCCGCACCCGCACGCCCCACCGGCCGCCGGCCCAGCGACGGGCCGGCCGGTTCTGGGGCCCCGCGTGTGCCACTGCCACACTCGTGCCCCGACGGGAATCGGGGCAGAGCGGTCCTCCCAAGACAGGGGGTCCGCACGTCTTCGCGACCTCCGAGCGAAGGACCTGCCCCGCGTCCCCGCTTCCACGTCCCGGCCCCGCCCCAAGGCCCTCCCCACCGTGCCCTCCCGCGGGGCGGTGGAGGGTCCCCTCCCGAGCACTCTCCGCCTCTGGCGCCCCGTCCCCGCCCCTGGAAGTCCGTCCCAGGGCGCGCCAGCCCGTGGGTCTGCTCGCTGGGGTGTGGGACTGTGGGTCGGCGCTTCCGTGTTTCCGCCATGGGAGAGGAGGTGTGGCCGACCGCGCGCCAGACCAGCCAGTCTCCCCCTGGCCTCCCCCCCGCGCCCCCCGCTCGTATCGGTACAGTGGGGTCTAGGAAGCCAGAGGCCGCGGGAGCGACCGCCCTGGGCAGGGAGGGGCCCTTATCGGCTCGGCCTCTTGGGGCTTCCCGGAGCGCCCCCCAGTGTCTGAGGCCGCACTGTCCTGAAGGTGCCAGATCTCGTCTGATCTGGGAAGCTAAGCAGGGTCAGGCCCGGTCGGGACCTGGATGGGAGACCTCTGCCAGTAGACAATGCGGGGTGCGGGGGTGCGGCAGTTGGCCGTCGGCTTTTTTGTCTTTCTTTCTCTGCCTCTTTTGCTGTCCCGCCCCCCTGGGCTGGAAGGCTGCAGCGGGGAACAATACCGGGCCAGCTCGGCCCTTGGCAGTCAGCAGTTGGCAGTTGGCATTTGGCAGTTGGCCGTTGACAGTGGGCTTTTTTGTTTTTCTTGCTCTGCCTCTTTTGCTGTCCCGCCCCCCTGGGATGGAAGGCAGGCAGCGGGGAACAATACCGGGCCGAGCGCGGCCATTGGCAGATGGCAGTTGGCCGTTGGCCATGGGCTTTTTTGTTTTTCTTTCTCTGCCTCTTTTGCTGTCCCGCCACCCTGGGCTGGAAGGTGGCAGCGCGGAACAATACTGGCCGAGCGCGGCCGTTGGCAGTTTGCAGTTGGCAGTTAGCCGTTGGCCGTTGGCCGTGCGCTTTTTTGTTTTTCTTGCTCTGCCTCTTTTGCTGTCCCGCCACCCTGGGCTGGAAGGTGGCAGCGCGGAACAATACTGGCCGAGCGCGGCCGTTGGCAGTTTGCAGTTGGCAGTTAGCCGTTGGCCGTTGGCCTGTGGCTTTTCTGTTTTTCCTTCTCTGCCTCTTTTGCTGTCCCGCCCCCCTGGGCTGGAAGGCGGCAGCGGGGAACAATACCGGGCCGAGCGCGGCCCTTGGCAGTTGGCAGTTGGCAGTTGGCAGTTAGCCGTTGGCCGTTGGCTTGGGCTTTTTGTTTTTCTTTGTCTGCCTCTTTTGCTGTCCTGCCCCCCTGGGCTGGAAGGCGGGTGGGCCCCCTCCGCCTTCTCAGCCCCCGCCCCGGCTGCCGCCCCCGGCCTGCCCGGACCCTGCCCCGTGGCCCCCGGAGAGAGGGTCCGATTGAAGATGTGGAGGCTCAGTCCCCGAGGCTGTCGCCCCTCACACGCCTGCCTCCGCAACTGCTGACCGATCGGCTCTGAATTCAGGACACATTCTAAAGTTGTCCAAGTACATGACCAGGTTACCCTAGGAAAGGAAAAATTGGATCCTATCCATATATGCAGAGGAAGAGAATCTAAACAGTTGGCTCTTCGTTCACGGGAACAGAATTGAAGAATCCAGGTGAGAAGACATCTAGAAACACTTTTCAAAATCTAAATCTTTGAAAAAATTCTGAAGGATTAAGAAGTAGAAACATTCCTTGGAAAGTCACCAGCTAGACCAGGCTGTTGACAGGAAATCCTTCTCTTGGATACTGCAAGAGACACTCTGAAAATCTCCTCAAACGAGGTCAAAAACCAAGAGTATGCTGGAATGGAAAATCACCTCTTTCGTTTGAGTCACCTCCTACGGTTCTCAGAATAGACCGTTGGCCCCTGTGCACGGGAGACCGGCAGAAACCCGAAGCGAGTTCAGCAAGTTAGCTCCATCTGAAGTCCGCATTCCATCGATAGTTTGAATCCTTCTTATTTCCTACCAGATACACAATAAGGAATGCGAGTTTTCAAAAGGATTCACCTTCGAAGTCACAGAAGATCCATATAGCGCCTCGGGGAAAGGGGTGCCGACGTGGAGGGAACATTAGTACCCGGGGTGGGGAGGACACGCCAGAGGAAACCGGGGAAGGCAGGGAGCGCAGGCACCCGCACCCGAACGCCCCACCGGCCGCCCGACGCAGCGACGGGCCGGCCGGCTCTGGGGCCCCGCGGGTGTCGCTGCCACACTCGTGCCCCGACGGGAATCGGGGCAGAGGGGTCCTCCCCAGACAGGGGGGCCTCACGTCTTCGGGACCTCCGGGCGAAGGACCGGCCCCGCGGCCTCGCTTCCTCATCCCGGCCCAACCCCCGAAGCCCCTCCCCACCGTGCCCTCGCGCGGGGCGGGGGAGGGCCCCCTCGCGGGCACTCTCCGCCTCTGGCCCCCCCCCCCCCCCGTCCCCGCGCCTGGAAGTCCGTCCCAGCGCGCTCGAGCCCGCCGGTCTGCTGGGTGGGGTGTGGGACGGTGGTGCGGCGCTTCCGTGTTTCTGCCAGGGGACAGGAGGTGTGGGCGACCACGCGCCAGACCCGTCAGTCTTCCCCTGCCCTCCTCCCTCCGAGCCCCCCCCAATCGGGACAGGGGTGTATAGCGAAGCGCAGAGGCGGCGGGAGGGACCGCCCTGGGCGAGGAGGGGCCCTTATTGGCTCGGCCTCTTGGGGCTTCCCAGAGCACCCCCCAGTGTCTGAGGCCGCACCGCCCTGAAGGCGCCGGATCTCCTCTGATCTGGGAAGCTAAGCAGGGTCGGGACCCGGATGGGAGACCGCTGCTGGGAGACTGCTGCCGGGAGACTGCTGCCGGGAGACCGCTGGCGGGGAACAATGCCGGGCGTGGCAGTTGGCAGTTGGCAGTTGGCTTTTTTGTTTTTCTTTCTCTGCCTCTTTTGCTGTCCTGCCCCCCTGGGCTGGAAGGCGGGAGGGGCTCCTCCGCCCGCCTCGGCCGTCCAGGGGCGGCCCCCTCTGCCCTCTCCGCCCCCGCCCCGACTCCCGGCCCCGGCCGGCCCGGACCCTGCCCCGGGGCCCCCGGAGAGAGGGTCCGATTGGAGATGTGGAGGCTCAGTCCCCGAGGCTGTCGCCCCTCACACGCCTGCCTCCGCAACTGCCGACCGACCGGCTCTGAATTCAGGGCACATTCTAAAGTTGTCCAAGTACATGACCACGTTACCCTAGGAAAGGAAAAATTGGATCCTCTCCATATATGCAGAAGAAGAGAATCTAAACGGTTGGCTATTCGTTCACGGGAACATAATGGAAGAATCCAGATGAGAAGACATCTAGAGACAGTTTTCAAAAGTCTGAATCTTTAGAAAATGTTCTCAAGGATTAAGAAGTAGAAACATTCCTTGGAAAGTCACGAGCAAGACGAGGGTGTTGATAAGAAATCCTTCCCTTCGATACTACAAGAGACGCTCTGAAAATCTCCTCAAACGAGGTCAAAAACCAAGAGTATGTGGGAAAGGAAAATCAACTCTTTCGTTTGCCTCACATGCTACGGTTCTCAGAATAGACTGTTGGCCCGTGTGCACAGAGACCGGCAGAAACCGGAAGCGAGTTCAGCAACATAGCTCCATCTGAGGTCCGCATTCCATCGATAGTTTGAACCCTTCTTATTTCCTACCAGAGACACAATAAGGAATGCGAGTTTTCAAAAGGATTCCCATTCGAAGTCACAGAAGATCTACATAGCGCCTCCGGGAACGAGGTGCCGACGTGGAGGGAAAACTTAGTACCCGGGGCGGGGAGGACACGCCAGAGGAAACTGGGGCAGGCAGGGAGTGCACGCATCCGCACCCGAACGCCCCACCGGCCGCCGGCCCCGCGACGGGCCGGCCGGTTCTGGGGCCCCGCGGGTGCCGCTGCCACACTCGTGCCCCGACGGGAATCGGGGCAGAGCGGTCCTCCCAAGACAGGGGGGCCGCACGTCTTCGCGACCTCCGAGCGAAGGACCGGCCCCGCGTCCCCGCTTCCACGTCCCGGCCCCGCCCCAAGCCCCTCCCCACCGTGCCCTCCCGCGGGGCGGGGCAGGGCCCCCTCGCGCGCACTCTCCGCCCCTGGAAGTCCGTCCCAGCGCGCGCCAGCCCGCGGGTCTGCTCGCTGGGGTGTGGGACTGTGGTGCGGCACTTCCGTGTTTGCGCCGGGGGAGAGGGGGTGTGCGCGACCCTGCGCCAGACCCGTCAGTCTCCCCCTGCCCTCGCCCCCCCGCGCCCCCCGCCCCGATCTGCAGAGGGCTGTCTAGCGAAGCCCAGGGGCAGCAGGAGGGACCGCCCTGAGCTGGGACGGGCCGTTTTCGACTCGGCCTCTTGGGGCGTTGCGGAGCGCCCCCCAGTGTCTGAGGCCGCACCGCCCTGAAGGCGCCCGATCTCGTCTGATCTGGGAAGCTAAGCAGGGTCGGGTCCGGTCGGGACCCGGATGGGAGACCGCTGCCGGAGAACAACACCGGGCAGAGCACGGCCGATGGCCGTGGGCTTTTTTGTTTTTCTTCCTCTGCCTCTTTTGCTGTCCCGCCCCCCTGGGCTGGAAGGCGGCAGCGGGGAACAATACTGGGCCGAGCGCGGCCGTTGGCAGTTGGCAGTTGGCAGTTGGCAGTGGGCCGTTGGCCGTGGGCTTTTTTGTTTTTCTTGCTCTGCCTCTTTTGCTGTCCCGCCCCCATGGGCTGGAAGGCGGCAGCGGGGAACAATACCGGGCCGAGCGCGGCCGTTGGCAGTTGGCAGTTGGCAGTTGGCATTTGGCAGTTGGCCGTTGGCCATGGGCTTTTTTGTTTTTCTTTCTCTGCCTCTTTTGCTGTCCCGTCCCCCTGGGCTGGAAGGCGGCAGCGGGGAACAATATTGGGCGGAGCTTGGCCGTTGGCAGTTGGCAGTTGGCAGTTGGCAGTTAGCCGTTGGCCGTTGGCCGTGGGCTTTTTTGTTTTTCTTTCTCTGCCTCTTTTGCTGTCCCGCCCCCTTGGGGTGGAAGGCGGCAGCAGGGAACAATACTGGGCCGAGCGCGGCCGTTGGCAGTTGGCAGTGGGCAGTTGGCCGTTGGCCGTTGGCCTGTGGCTTTTCTGTTTTTCCTTCTCTGCCTCTTTTGCTGTCCCGCCCCCCTGGGCTGGAAGGCGGGACGGGCTCCTCCGCTCGCCTCGGCCGGGAAGGGGAGGCCCCCTCTGCCCTCTCCTCCCCCGCCCCGGCTCCCGCCCCCGGCCAGCCCGGACCCTGCCCCGGGGCCCCCGGAGAGAGGGTCCGATTGGAGATGTGGAGGCTCAGTCCCCGAGCCTGTCGCCCCTCACACGCCTGCCTCCGCAACTGCTGACCGACCGGCTCTGAATTCAGGACACATTCTAAAGTTGTCCAAGTACATGACCACGTTACCCTAGGAAAGGAAATATTGGATCCTCTCCATATATGCAGAAGAAGAGAATCTAAACGGTTGGCTATTCGTTCACGGGAACATAAAGGAAGAATCCAGATGAGAAGACAGCTAGAGACACTTTTCAGAAGTCTGAATCTTTAGAAAATATTCTCAAGGATTAAGAAGTAGAAACATTCCTTGGAAAGTCACGAGCAAGACGAGGGTGTTGATAGGAAATCCTTCTCTTCGATACTACAGGAGACGCTCTGAAAATCTCCTCAAACGAGGTCAAAAACCAAGAGTATGTGGGAAAGGAAAATCAACTCTTTCGTTTGCGTCACATGCTACGGTTCTCAGAATAGACTGTTGGCCCGTGTGCACGGAGACCGGCAGAAACCCAAAGCGAGTTCAGCAACATAGCTCCATCTGAAGTCCGCATTCCATCGATAGTTTGAATCCTTCTTATTTCCTACCAGATACACAATAAGGAATGCGATTTGTCAAAAGGATTCACATTCGAAGTCACAGAAGATCTACATAGCGCCTCCGGGAACGAGGTGCCGACGTGGAGGGAAAACTGAGTACCCGGGGCGGGGAGGACACGGCAGAGGAAACTGGGGCAGGCAGGGAGTGCACGCATCCGCACCCGCACGCCCCACCGGCCGCCGGCCCAGCGACGGGCCGGCCGGTTCTGGGGCCCCGCGTGTGCCACTGCCACACTCGTGCCCCGACGGGAATCGGGGCAGAGCGGTCCTCCCAAGACAGGGGGTCCGCACGTCTTCGCGACCTCCGAGCGAAGGACCTGCCCCGCGTCCCCGCTTCCACGTCCCGGCCCCGCCCCAAGGCCCTCCCCACCGTGCCCTCCCGCGGGGCGGTGGAGGGTCCCCTCCCGAGCACTCTCCGCCTCTGGCGCCCCGTCCCCGCCCCTGGAAGTCCGTCCCAGGGCGCGCCAGCCCGTGGGTCTGCTCGCTGGGGTGTGGGACTGTGGGTCGGCGCTTCCGTGTTTCCGCCATGGGAGAGGAGGTGTGGCCGACCGCGCGCCAGACCAGCCAGTCTCCCCCTGGCCTCCCCCCCGCGCCCCCCGCTCGTATCGGTACAGTGGGGTCTAGGAAGCCAGAGGCCGCGGGAGCGACCGCCCTGGGCAGGGAGGGGCCCTTATCGGCTCGGCCTCTTGGGGCTTCCCGGAGCGCCCCCCAGTGTCTGAGGCCGCACTGTCCTGAAGGTGCCAGATCTCGTCTGATCTGGGAAGCTAAGCAGGGTCAGGCCCGGTCGGGACCTGGATGGGAGACCTCTGCCAGTAGACAATGCGGGGTGCGGGGGTGCGGCAGTTGGCCGTCGGCTTTTTTGTCTTTCTTTCTCTGCCTCTTTTGCTGTCCCGCCCCCCTGGGCTGGAAGGCTGCAGCGGGGAACAATACCGGGCCAGCTCGGCCCTTGGCAGTCAGCAGTTGGCAGTTGGCATTTGGCAGTTGGCCGTTGACAGTGGGCTTTTTTGTTTTTCTTGCTCTGCCTCTTTTGCTGTCCCGCCCCCCTGGGATGGAAGGCGGCAGCGGGGAACAATACCGGGCCGAGCGCGGCCATTGGCAGATGGCAGTTGGCCGTTGGCCATGGGCTTTTTTGTTTTTCTTTCTCTGCCTCTTTTGCTGTCCCGCCACCCTGGGCTGGAAGGTGGCAGCGCGGAACAATACTGGCCGAGCGCGGCCGTTGGCAGTTTGCAGTTGGCAGTTAGCCGTTGGCCGTTGGCCGTGCGCTTTTTTGTTTTTCTTGCTCTGCCTCTTTTGCTGTCCCGCCACCCTGGGCTGGAAGGTGGCAGCGCGGAACAATACTGGCCGAGCGCGGCCGTTGGCAGTTTGCAGTTGGCAGTTAGCCGTTGGCCGTTGGCCTGTGGCTTTTCTGTTTTTCCTTCTCTGCCTCTTTTGCTGTCCCGCCCCCCTGGGCTGGAAGGCGGCAGCGGGGAACAATACCGGGCCGAGCGCGGCCCTTGGCAGTTGGCAGTTGGCAGTTGGCAGTTAGCCGTTGGCCGTTGGCTTGGGCTTTTTGTTTTTCTTTGTCTGCCTCTTTTGCTGTCCTGCCCCCCTGGGCTGGAAGGCGGGTGGGCCCCCTCCGCCTTCTCAGCCCCCGCCCCGGCTGCCGCCCCCGGCCTGCCCGGACCCTGCCCCGTGGCCCCCGGAGAGAGGGTCCGATTGAAGATGTGGAGGCTCAGTCCCCGAGGCTGTCGCCCCTCACACGCCTGCCTCCGCAACTGCTGACCGATCGGCTCTGAATTCAGGACACATTCTAAAGTTGTCCAAGTACATGACCAGGTTACCCTAGGAAAGGAAAAATTGGATCCTATCCATATATGCAGAGGAAGAGAATCTAAACAGTTGGCTCTTCGTTCACGGGAACAGAATTGAAGAATCCAGGTGAGAAGACATCTAGAAACACTTTTCAAAATCTAAATCTTTGAAAAAATTCTGAAGGATTAAGAAGTAGAAACATTCCTTGGAAAGTCACCAGCTAGACCAGGCTGTTGACAGGAAATCCTTCTCTTGGATACTGCAAGAGACACTCTGAAAATCTCCTCAAACGAGGTCAAAAACCAAGAGTATGCTGGAATGGAAAATCACCTCTTTCGTTTGAGTCACCTCCTACGGTTCTCAGAATAGACCGTTGGCCCCTGTGCACGGGAGACCGGCAGAAACCCGAAGCGAGTTCAGCAAGTTAGCTCCATCTGAAGTCCGCATTCCATCGATAGTTTGAATCCTTCTTATTTCCTACCAGATACACAATAAGGAATGCGAGTTTTCAAAAGGATTCACCTTCGAAGTCACAGAAGATCCATATAGCGCCTCGGGGAAAGGGGTGCCGACGTGGAGGGAACATTAGTACCCGGGGTGGGGAGGACACGCCAGAGGAAACCGGGGAAGGCAGGGAGCGCAGGCACCCGCACCCGAACGCCCCACCGGCCGCCCGACGCAGCGACGGGCCGGCCGGCTCTGGGGCCCCGCGGGTGTCGCTGCCACACTCGTGCCCCGACGGGAATCGGGGCAGAGGGGTCCTCCCCAGACAGGGGGGCCTCACGTCTTCGGGACCTCCGGGCGAAGGACCGGCCCCGCGGCCTCGCTTCCTCATCCCGGCCCAACCCCGAAGCCCCTCCCCACCGTGCCCTCGCGCGGGGCGGGGGAGGGCCCCCTCGCGGGCACTCTCCGCCTCTGCCCCCCCCCCCCCCCCCGTCCCCGCGCCTGGAAGTCCGTCCCAGCGCGCTCGAGCCCGCCGGTCTGCTGGGTGGGGTGTGGGACGGTGGTGCGGCGCTTCCGTGTTTCTGCCAGGGGACAGGAGGTGTGGGCGACCACGCGCCAGACCCGTCAGTCTTCCCCTGCCCTCCTCCCTCCGAGCCCCCCCCAATCGGGACAGGGGTGTATAGCGAAGCGCAGAGGCGGCGGGAGGGACCGCCCTGGGCGAGGAGGGGCCCTTATTGGCTCGGCCTCTCTTGGGGCTTCCCAGAGCACCCCCCAGTGTCTGAGGCCGCACCGCCCTGAAGGCGCCGGATCTCCTCTGATCTGGGAAGCTAAGCAGGGTCGGGACCCGGATGGGAGACCGCTGCTGGGAGACTGCTGCCGGGAGACTGCTGCCGGGAGACCGCTGGCGGGGAACAATGCCGGGCGTGGCAGTTGGCAGTTGGCAGTTGGCTTTTTTGTTTTTCTTTCTCTGCCTCTTTTGCTGTCCTGCCCCCCTGGGCTGGAAGGCGGGAGGGGCTCCTCCGCCCGCCTCGGCCGTCCAGGGGCGGCCCCCTCTGCCCTCTCCGCCCCCGCCCCGACTCCCGGCCCCGGCCGGCCCGGACCCTGCCCCGGGGCCCCCGGAGAGAGGGTCCGATTGGAGATGTGGAGGCTCAGTCCCCGAGGCTGTCGCCCCTCACACGCCTGCCTCCGCAACTGCTGACCGATCGGCTCTGAATTCAGGGCACATTCTAAAGTTGTCCAAGTACATGACCACGTTACCCTAGGAAAGAAAAAATTGGATCCTCTCCATATATGCAGAAGAAGAGAATCTAAACGGTTGGCTATTCGTTCACGGGAACATAATGGAAGAATCCAGATGAGAAGACATCTAGAGACAGTTTTCAAAAGTCTGAATCTTTAGAAAATGTTCTCAAGGATTAAGAAGTAGAAACATTCCTTGGAAAGTCACGAGCAAGACGAGGGTGTTGATAAGAAATCCTTCCCTTCGATACTACAAGAGACGCTCTGAAAATCTCCTCAAACGAGGTCAAAAACCAAGAGTATGTGGGAAAGGAAAATCAACTCTTTCGTTTGCCTCACATGCTACGGTTCTCAGAATAGACTGTTGGCCCGTGTGCACAGAGACCGGCAGAAACCGGAAGCGAGTTCAGCAACATAGCTCCATCTGAGGTCCGCATTCCATCGATAGTTTGAACCCTTCTTATTTCCTACCAGAGACACAATAAGGAATGCGAGTTTTCAAAAGGATTCCCATTCGAAGTCACAGAAGATCTACATAGCGCCTCCGGGAACGAGGTGCCGACGTGGAGGGAAAACTTAGTACCCGGGGCGGGGAGGACACGCCAGAGGAAACTGGGGCAGGCAGGGAGTGCACGCATCCGCACCCGAACGCCCCACCGGCCGCCGGCCCCGCGACGGGCCGGCCGGTTCTGGGGCCCCGCGGGTGCCGCTGCCACACTCGTGCCCCGACGGGAATCGGGGCAGAGCGGTCCTCCCAAGACAGGGGGGCCGCACGTCTTCGCGACCTCCGAGCGAAGGACCGGCCCCGCGTCCCCGCTTCCACGTCCCGGCCCCGCCCCAAGCCCCTCCCCACCGTGCCCTCCCGCGGGGCGGGGCAGGGCCCCCTCGCGCGCACTCTCCGCCCCTGGAAGTCCGTCCCAGCGCGCGCCAGCCCGCGGGTCTGCTCGCTGGGGTGTGGGACTGTGGTGCGGCACTTCCGTGTTTGCGCCGGGGGAGAGGGGGTGTGCGCGACCCTGCGCCAGACCCGTCAGTCTCCCCCTGCCCTCGCCCCCCCGCGCCCCCCGCCCCGATCTGCAGAGGGCTGTCTAGCGAAGCCCAGGGGCAGCAGGAGGAACCGCCCTGAGCTGGGACGGGCCGTTTTCGACTCGGCCTCTTGGGGCGTTGCGGAGCGCCCCCCAGTGTCTGAGGCCGCACCGCCCTGAAGGCGCCCGATCTCGTCTGATCTGGGAAGCTAAGCAGGGTCGGGTCCGGTCGGGACCCGGATGGGAGACCGCTGCCGGAGAACAACACCGGGCAGAGCACGGCCGATGGCCGTGGGCTTTTTTGTTTTTCTTCCTCTGCCTCTTTTGCTGTCCCGCCCCCCTGGGCTGGAAGGCGGCAGCGGGGAACAATACTGGGCCGAGCGCGGCCGTTGGCAGTTGGCAGTTGGCAGTTGGCAGTGGGCCGTTGGCCGTGGGCTTTTTTGTTTTTCTTGCTCTGCCTCTTTTGCTGTCCCGCCCCCATGGGCTGGAAGGCGGCAGCGGGGAACAATACCGGGCCGAGCGCGGCCGTTGGCAGTTGGCAGTTGGCAGTTGGCATTTGGCAGTTGGCCGTTGGCCATGGGCTTTTTTGTTTTTCTTTCTCTGCCTCTTTTGCTGTCCCGTCCCCCTGGGCTGGAAGGCGGCAGCGGGGAACAATATTGGGCGGAGCTTGGCCGTTGGCAGTTGGCAGTTGGCAGTTGGCAGTTAGCCGTTGGCCGTTGGCCGTGGGCTTTTTTGTTTTTCTTTCTCTGCCTCTTTTGCTGTCCCGCCCCCTTGGGGTGGAAGGCGGCAGCAGGGAACAATACTGGGCCGAGCGCGGCCGTTGGCAGTTGGCAGTGGGCAGTTGGCCGTTGGCCGTTGGCCTGTGGCTTTTCTGTTTTTCCTTCTCTGCCTCTTTTGCTGTCCCGCCCCCCTGGGCTGGAAGGCGGGACGGGCTCCTCCGCTCGCCTCGGCCGGGAAGGGGAGGCCCCCTCTGCCCTCTCCTCCCCCGCCCCGGCTCCCGCCCCCGGCCAGCCCGGACCCTGCCCCGGGGCCCCCGGAGAGAGGGTCCGATTGGAGATGTGGAGGCTCAGTCCCCGAGCCTGTCGCCCCTCACACGCCTGCCTCCGCAACTGCTGACCGACCGGCTCTGAATTCAGGACACATTCTAAAGTTGTCCAAGTACATGACCACGTTACCCTAGGAAAGGAAATATTGGATCCTCTCCATATATGCAGAAGAAGAGAATCTAAACGGTTGGCTATTCGTTCACGGGAACATAAAGGAAGAATCCAGATGAGAAGACAGCTAGAGACACTTTTCAGAAGTCTGAATCTTTAGAAAATATTCTCAAGGATTAAGAAGTAGAAACATTCCTTGGAAAGTCACGAGCAAGACGAGGGTGTTGATAGGAAATCCTTCTCTTCGATACTACAGGAGACGCTCTGAAAATCTCCTCAAACGAGGTCAAAAACCAAGAGTATGTGGGAAAGGAAAATCAACTCTTTCGTTTGCGTCACATGCTACGGTTCTCAGAATAGACTGTTGGCCCGTGTGCACGGAGACCGGCAGAAACCCAAAGCGAGTTCAGCAACATAGCTCCATCTGAAGTCCGCATTCCATCGATAGTTTGAATCCTTCTTATTTCCTACCAGATACACAATAAGGAATGCGATTTGTCAAAAGGATTCACATTCGAAGTCACAGAAGATCTACATAGCGCCTCCGGGAACGAGGTGCCGACGTGGAGGGAAAACTGAGTACCCGGGGCGGGGAGGACACGGCAGAGGAAACTGGGGCAGGCAGGGAGTGCACGCATCCGCACCCGCACGCCCCACCGGCCGCCGGCCCAGCGACGGGCCGGCCGGTTCTGGGGCCCCGCGTGTGCCACTGCCACACTCGTGCCCCGACGGGAATCGGGGCAGAGCGGTCCTCCCAAGACAGGGGGTCCGCACGTCTTCGCGACCTCCGAGCGAAGGACCTGCCCCGCGTCCCCGCTTCCACGTCCCGGCCCCGCCCCAAGGCCCTCCCCACCGTGCCCTCCCGCGGGGCGGTGGAGGGTCCCCTCCCGAGCACTCTCCGCCTCTGGCGCCCCGTCCCCGCCCCTGGAAGTCCGTCCCAGGGCGCGCCAGCCCGTGGGTCTGCTCGCTGGGGTGTGGGACTGTGGGTCGGCGCTTCCGTGTTTCCGCCATGGGAGAGGAGGTGTGGCCGACCGCGCGCCAGACCAGCCAGTCTCCCCCTGGCCTCCCCCCCGCGCCCCCCGCTCGTATCGGTACAGTGGGGTCTAGGAAGCCAGAGGCCGCGGGAGCGACCGCCCTGGGCAGGGAGGGGCCCTTATCGGCTCGGCCTCTTGGGGCTTCCCGGAGCGCCCCCCAGTGTCTGAGGCCGCACTGTCCTGAAGGTGCCAGATCTCGTCTGATCTGGGAAGCTAAGCAGGGTCAGGCCCGGTCGGGACCTGGATGGGAGACCTCTGCCAGTAGACAATGCGGGGTGCGGGGGTGCGGCAGTTGGCCGTCGGCTTTTTTGTCTTTCTTTCTCTGCCTCTTTTGCTGTCCCGCCCCCCTGGGCTGGAAGGCTGCAGCGGGGAACAATACCGGGCCAGCTCGGCCCTTGGCAGTCAGCAGTTGGCAGTTGGCATTTGGCAGTTGGCCGTTGACAGTGGGCTTTTTTGTTTTTCTTGCTCTGCCTCTTTTGCTGTCCCGCCCCCCTGGGATGGAAGGCGGCAGCGGGGAACAATACCGGGCCGAGCGCGGCCATTGGCAGATGGCAGTTGGCCGTTGGCCATGGGCTTTTTTGTTTTTCTTTCTCTGCCTCTTTTGCTGTCCCGCCACCCTGGGCTGGAAGGTGGCAGCGCGGAACAATACTGGCCGAGCGCGGCCGTTGGCAGTTTGCAGTTGGCAGTTAGCCGTTGGCCGTTGGCCGTGCGCTTTTTTGTTTTTCTTGCTCTGCCTCTTTTGCTGTCCCGCCACCCTGGGCTGGAAGGTGGCAGCGCGGAACAATACTGGCCGAGCGCGGCCGTTGGCAGTTTGCAGTTGGCAGTTAGCCGTTGGCCGTTGGCCTGTGGCTTTTCTGTTTTTCCTTCTCTGCCTCTTTTGCTGTCCCGCCCCCCTGGGCTGGAAGGCGGCAGCGGGGAACAATACCGGGCCGAGCGCGGCCCTTGGCAGTTGGCAGTTGGCAGTTGGCAGTTAGCCGTTGGCCGTTGGCTTGGGCTTTTTGTTTTTCTTTGTCTGCCTCTTTTGCTGTCCTGCCCCCCTGGGCTGGAAGGCGGGTGGGCCCCCTCCGCCTTCTCAGCCCCCGCCCCGGCTGCCGCCCCCGGCCTGCCCGGACCCTGCCCCGTGGCCCCCGGAGAGAGGGTCCGATTGAAGATGTGGAGGCTCAGTCCCCGAGGCTGTCGCCCCTCACACGCCTGCCTCCGCAACTGCTGACCGATCGGCTCTGAATTCAGGACACATTCTAAAGTTGTCCAAGTACATGACCAGGTTACCCTAGGAAAGGAAAAATTGGATCCTATCCATATATGCAGAGGAAGAGAATCTAAACAGTTGGCTCTTCGTTCACGGGAACAGAATTGAAGAATCCAGGTGAGAAGACATCTAGAAACACTTTTCAAAATCTAAATCTTTGAAAAAATTCTGAAGGATTAAGAAGTAGAAACATTCCTTGGAAAGTCACCAGCTAGACCAGGCTGTTGACAGGAAATCCTTCTCTTGGATACTGCAAGAGACACTCTGAAAATCTCCTCAAACGAGGTCAAAAACCAAGAGTATGCTGGAATGGAAAATCACCTCTTTCGTTTGAGTCACCTCCTACGGTTCTCAGAATAGACCGTTGGCCCCTGTGCACGGGAGACCGGCAGAAACCCGAAGCGAGTTCAGCAAGTTAGCTCCATCTGAAGTCCGCATTCCATCGATAGTTTGAATCCTTCTTATTTCCTACCAGATACACAATAAGGAATGCGAGTTTTCAAAAGGATTCACCTTCGAAGTCACAGAAGATCCATATAGCGCCTCGGGGAAAGGGGTGCCGACGTGGAGGGAACATTAGTACCCGGGGTGGGGAGGACACGCCAGAGGAAACCGGGGAAGGCAGGGAGCGCAGGCACCCGCACCCGAACGCCCCACCGGCCGCCCGACGCAGCGACGGGCCGGCCGGCTCTGGGGCCCCGCGGGTGTCGCTGCCACACTCGTGCCCCGACGGGAATCGGGGCAGAGGGGTCCTCCCCAGACAGGGGGGCCTCACGTCTTCGGGACCTCCGGGCGAAGGACCGGCCCCGCGGCCTCGCTTCCTCATCCCGGCCCAACCCCGAAGCCCCTCCCCACCGTGCCCTCGCGCGGGGCGGGGGAGGGCCCCCTCGCGGGCACTCTCCGCCTCTGCCCCCCCCCCCCCCGTCCCCGCGCCTGGAAGTCCGTCCCAGCGCGCTCGAGCCCGCCGGTCTGCTGGGTGGGGTGTGGGACGGTGGTGCGGCGCTTCCGTGTTTCTGCCAGGGGACAGGAGGTGTGGGCGACCACGCGCCAGACCCGTCAGTCTTCCCCTGCCCTCCTCCCTCCGAGCCCCCCCCAATCGGGACAGGGGTGTATAGCGAAGCGCAGAGGCGGCGGGAGGGACCGCCCTGGGCGAGGAGGGGCCCTTATTGGCTCGGCCTCTTGGGGCTTCCCAGAGCACCCCCCAGTGTCTGAGGCCGCACCGCCCTGAAGGCGCCGGATCTCCTCTGATCTGGGAAGCTAAGCAGGGTCGGGACCCGGATGGGAGACCGCTGCTGGGAGACTGCTGCCGGGAGACTGCTGCCGGGAGACCGCTGGCGGGGAACAATGCCGGGCGTGGCAGTTGGCAGTTGGCAGTTGGCTTTTTTGTTTTTCTTTCTCTGCCTCTTTTGCTGTCCTGCCCCCCTGGGCTGGAAGGCGGGAGGGGCTCCTCCGCCCGCCTCGGCCGTCCAGGGGCGGCCCCCTCTGCCCTCTCCGCCCCCGCCCCGACTCCCGGCCCCGGCCGGCCCGGACCCTGCCCCGGGGCCCCCGGAGAGAGGGTCCGATTGGAGATGTGGAGGCTCAGTCCCCGAGGCTGTCGCCCCTCACACGCCTGCCTCCGCAACTGCCGACCGACCGGCTCTGAATTCAGGGCACATTCTAAAGTTGTCCAAGTACATGACCACGTTACCCTAGGAAAGGAAAAATTGGATCCTCTCCATATATGCAGAAGAAGAGAATCTAAACGGTTGGCTATTCGTTCACGGGAACATAATGGAAGAATCCAGATGAGAAGACATCTAGAGACAGTTTTCAAAAGTCTGAATCTTTAGAAAATGTTCTCAAGGATTAAGAAGTAGAAACATTCCTTGGAAAGTCACGAGCAAGACGAGGGTGTTGATAAGAAATCCTTCCCTTCGATACTACAAGAGACGCTCTGAAAATCTCCTCAAACGAGGTCAAAAACCAAGAGTATGTGGGAAAGGAAAATCAACTCTTTCGTTTGCCTCACATGCTACGGTTCTCAGAATAGACTGTTGGCCCGTGTGCACAGAGACCGGCAGAAACCGGAAGCGAGTTCAGCAACATAGCTCCATCTGAGGTCCGCATTCCATCGATAGTTTGAACCCTTCTTATTTCCTACCAGAGACACAATAAGGAATGCGAGTTTTCAAAAGGATTCCCATTCGAAGTCACAGAAGATCTACATAGCGCCTCCGGGAACGAGGTGCCGACGTGGAGGGAAAACTTAGTACCCGGGGCGGGGAGGACACGCCAGAGGAAACTGGGGCAGGCAGGGAGTGCACGCATCCGCACCCGAACGCCCCACCGGCCGCCGGCCCCGCGACGGGCCGGCCGGTTCTGGGGCCCCGCGGGTGCCGCTGCCACACTCGTGCCCCGACGGGAATCGGGGCAGAGCGGTCCTCCCAAGACAGGGGGGCCGCACGTCTTCGCGACCTCCGAGCGAAGGACCGGCCCCGCGTCCCCGCTTCCACGTCCCGGCCCCGCCCCAAGCCCCTCCCCACCGTGCCCTCCCGCGGGGCGGGGCAGGGCCCCCTCGCGCGCACTCTCCGCCCCTGGAAGTCCGTCCCAGCGCGCGCCAGCCCGCGGGTCTGCTCGCTGGGGTGTGGGACTGTGGTGCGGCACTTCCGTGTTTGCGCCGGGGGAGAGGGGGTGTGCGCGACCCTGCGCCAGACCCGTCAGTCTCCCCCTGCCCTCGCCCCCCCGCGCCCCCCGCCCCGATCTGCAGAGGGCTGTCTAGCGAAGCCCAGGGGCAGCAGGAGGGACCGCCCTGAGCTGGGACGGGCCGTTTTCGACTCGGCCTCTTGGGGCGTTGCGGAGCGCCCCCCAGTGTCTGAGGCCGCACCGCCCTGAAGGCGCCCGATCTCGTCTGATCTGGGAAGCTAAGCAGGGTCGGGTCCGGTCGGGACCCGGATGGGAGACCGCTGCCGGAGAACAACACCGGGCAGAGCACGGCCGATGGCCGTGGGCTTTTTTGTTTTTCTTGCTCTGCCTCTTTTGCTGTCCCGCCCCCCTGGGCTGGAAGGCGGCAGCGGGGAACAATACTGGGCCGAGCGCGGCCGTTGGCAGTTGGCAGTTGGCAGTTGGCAGTGGGCCGTTGGCCGTGGGCTTTTTTGTTTTTCTTGCTCTGCCTCTTTTGCTGTCCCGCCCCCATGGGCTGGAAGGCGGCAGCGGGGAACAATACCGGGCCGAGCGCGGCCGTTGGCAGTTGGCAGTTGGCAGTTGGCATTTGGCAGTTGGCCGTTGGCCATGGGCTTTTTTGTTTTTCTTTCTCTGCCTCTTTTGCTGTCCCGTCCCCCTGGGCTGGAAGGCGGCAGCGGGGAACAATATTGGGCGGAGCTTGGCCGTTGGCAGTTGGCAGTTGGCAGTTGGCAGTTAGCCGTTGGCCGTTGGCCGTGGGCTTTTTTGTTTTTCTTTCTCTGCCTCTTTTGCTGTCCCGCCCCCTTGGGGTGGAAGGCGGCAGCAGGGAACAATACTGGGCCGAGCGCGGCCGTTGGCAGTTGGCAGTGGGCAGTTGGCCGTTGGCCGTTGGCCTGTGGCTTTTCTGTTTTTCCTTCTCTGCCTCTTTTGCTGTCCCGCCCCCCTGGGCTGGAAGGCGGGACGGGCTCCTCCGCTCGCCTCGGCCGGGAAGGGGAGGCCCCCTCTGCCCTCTCCTCCCCCGCCCCGGCTCCCGCCCCCGGCCAGCCCGGACCCTGCCCCGGGGCCCCCGGAGAGAGGGTCCGATTGGAGATGTGGAGGCTCAGTCCCCGAGCCTGTCGCCCCTCACACGCCTGCCTCCGCAACTGCTGACCGACCGGCTCTGAATTCAGGACACATTCTAAAGTTGTCCAAGTACATGACCACGTTACCCTAGGAAAGGAAATATTGGATCCTCTCCATATATGCAGAAGAAGAGAATCTAAACGGTTGGCTATTCGTTCACGGGAACATAAAGGAAGAATCCAGATGAGAAGACAGCTAGAGACACTTTTGAGAAGTCTGAATCTTTAGAAAATATTCTCAAGGATTAAGAAGTAGAAACATTCCTTGGAAAGTCACGAGCAAGACGAGGGTGTTGATAGGAAATCCTTCTCTTCGATACTACAGGAGACGCTCTGAAAATCTCCTCAAACGAGGTCAAAAACCAAGAGTATGTGGGAAAGGAAAATCAACTCTTTCGTTTGCGTCACATGCTACGGTTCTCAGAATAGACTGTTGGCCCGTGTGCACGGAGACCGGCAGAAACCCAAAGCGAGTTCAGCAACATAGCTCCATCTGAAGTCCGCATTCCATCGATAGTTTGAATCCTTCTTATTTCCTACCAGATACACAATAAGGAATGCGATTTGTCAAAAGGATTCACATTCGAAGTCACAGAAGATCTACATAGCGCCTCCGGGAACGAGGTGCCGACGTGGAGGGAAAACTGAGTACCCGGGGCGGGGAGGACACGGCAGAGGAAACTGGGGCAGGCAGGGAGTGCACGCATCCGCACCCGCACGCCCCACCGGCCGCCGGCCCAGCGACGGGCCGGCCGGTTCTGGGGCCCCGCGTGTGCCACTGCCACACTCGTGCCCCGACGGGAATCGGGGCAGAGCGGTCCTCCCAAGACAGGGGGTCCGCACGTCTTCGCGACCTCCGAGCGAAGGACCTGCCCCGCGTCCCCGCTTCCACGTCCCGGCCCCGCCCCAAGGCCCTCCCCACCGTGCCCTCCCGCGGGGCGGTGGAGGGTCCCCTCCCGAGCACTCTCCGCCTCTGGCGCCCCGTCCCCGCCCCTGGAAGTCCGTCCCAGGGCGCGCCAGCCCGTGGGTCTGCTCGCTGGGGTGTGGGACTGTGGGTCGGCGCTTCCGTGTTTCCGCCATGGGAGAGGAGGTGTGGCCGACCGCGCGCCAGACCAGCCAGTCTCCCCCTGGCCTCCCCCCCGCGCCCCCCGCTCGTATCGGTACAGTGGGGTCTAGGAAGCCAGAGGCCGCGGGAGCGACCGCCCTGGGCAGGGAGGGGCCCTTATCGGCTCGGCCTCTTGGGGCTTCCCGGAGCGCCCCCCAGTGTCTGAGGCCGCACTGTCCTGAAGGTGCCAGATCTCGTCTGATCTGGGAAGCTAAGCAGGGTCAGGCCCGGTCGGGACCTGGATGGGAGACCTCTGCCAGTAGACAATGCGGGGTGCGGGGGTGCGGCAGTTGGCCGTCGGCTTTTTTGTCTTTCTTTCTCTGCCTCTTTTGCTGTCCCGCCCCCCTGGGCTGGAAGGCTGCAGCGGGGAACAATACCGGGCCAGCTCGGCCCTTGGCAGTCAGCAGTTGGCAGTTGGCATTTGGCAGTTGGCCGTTGACAGTGGGCTTTTTTGTTTTTCTTGCTCTGCCTCTTTTGCTGTCCCGCCCCCCTGGGATGGAAGGCGGCAGCGGGGAACAATACCGGGCCGAGCGCGGCCATTGGCAGATGGCAGTTGGCCGTTGGCCATGGGCTTTTTTGTTTTTCTTTCTCTGCCTCTTTTGCTGTCCCGCCACCCTGGGCTGGAAGGTGGCAGCGCGGAACAATACTGGCCGAGCGCGGCCGTTGGCAGTTTGCAGTTGGCAGTTAGCCGTTGGCCGTTGGCCGTGCGCTTTTTTGTTTTTCTTGCTCTGCCTCTTTTGCTGTCCCGCCACCCTGGGCTGGAAGGTGGCAGCGCGGAACAATACTGGCCGAGCGCGGCCGTTGGCAGTTTGCAGTTGGCAGTTAGCCGTTGGCCGTTGGCCTGTGGCTTTTCTGTTTTTCCTTCTCTGCCTCTTTTGCTGTCCCGCCCCCCTGGGCTGGAAGGCGGCAGCGGGGAACAATACCGGGCCGAGCGCGGCCCTTGGCAGTTGGCAGTTGGCAGTTGGCAGTTAGCCGTTGGCCGTTGGCTTGGGCTTTTTGTTTTTCTTTGTCTGCCTCTTTTGCTGTCCTGCCCCCCTGGGCTGGAAGGCGGGTGGGCCCCCTCCGCCTTCTCAGCCCCCGCCCCGGCTGCCGCCCCCGGCCTGCCCGGACCCTGCCCCGTGGCCCCCGGAGAGAGGGTCCGATTGAAGATGTGGAGGCTCAGTCCCCGAGGCTGTCGCCCCTCACACGCCTGCCTCCGCAACTGCTGACCGATCGGCTCTGAATTCAGGACACATTCTAAAGTTGTCCAAGTACATGACCAGGTTACCCTAGGAAAGGAAAAATTGGATCCTATCCATATATGCAGAGGAAGAGAATCTAAACAGTTGGCTCTTCGTTCACGGGAACAGAATTGAAGAATCCAGGTGAGAAGACATCTAGAAACACTTTTCAAAATCTAAATCTTTGAAAAAATTCTGAAGGATTAAGAAGTAGAAACATTCCTTGGAAAGTCACCAGCTAGACCAGGCTGTTGACAGGAAATCCTTCTCTTGGATACTGCAAGAGACACTCTGAAAATCTCCTCAAACGAGGTCAAAAACCAAGAGTATGCTGGAATGGAAAATCACCTCTTTCGTTTGAGTCACCTCCTACGGTTCTCAGAATAGACCGTTGGCCCCTGTGCACGGGAGACCGGCAGAAACCCGAAGCGAGTTCAGCAAGTTAGCTCCATCTGAAGTCCGCATTCCATCGATAGTTTGAATCCTTCTTATTTCCTACCAGATACACAATAAGGAATGCGAGTTTTCAAAAGGATTCACCTTCGAAGTCACAGAAGATCCATATAGCGCCTCGGGGAAAGGGGTGCCGACGTGGAGGGAACATTAGTACCCGGGCTGGGGAGGACACGCCAGAGGAAACCGGGGAAGGCAGGGAGCGCAGGCACCCGCACCCGAACGCCCCACCGGCCGCCCGACGCAGCGACGGGCCGGCCGGCTCTGGGGCCCCGCGGGTGTCGCTGCCACACTCGTGCCCCGACGGGAATCGGGGCAGAGGGGTCCTCCCCAGACAGGGGGGCCTCACGTCTTCGGGACCTCCGGGCGAAGGACCGGCCCCGCGGCCTCGCTTCCTCATCCCGGCCCAACCCCCGAAGCCCCTCCCCACCGTGCCCTCGCGCGGGGCGGGGGAGGGCCCCCTCGCGGGCACTCTCCGCCTCTGGCCCCCCCCCCCCCCCGTCCCCGCGCCTGGAAGTCCGTCCCAGCGCGCTCGAGCCCGCCGGTCTGCTGGGTGGGGTGTGGGACGGTGGTGCGGCGCTTCCGTGTTTCTGCCAGGGGACAGGAGGTGTGGGCGACCACGCGCCAGACCCGTCAGTCTTCCCCTGCCCTCCTCCCTCCGAGCCCCCCCCAATCGGGACAGGGGTGTATAGCGAAGCGCAGAGGCGGCGGGAGGGACCGCCCTGGGCGAGGAGGGGCCCTTATTGGCTCGGCCTCTTGGGGCTTCCCAGAGCACCCCCCAGTGTCTGAGGCCGCACCGCCCTGAAGGCGCCGGATCTCCTCTGATCTGGGAAGCTAAGCAGGGTCGGGACCCGGATGGGAGACCGCTGCTGGGAGACTGCTGCCGGGAGACTGCTGCCGGGAGACCGCTGGCGGGGAACAATGCCGGGCGTGGCAGTTGGCAGTTGGCAGTTGGCTTTTTTGTTTTTCTTTCTCTGCCTCTTTTGCTGTCCTGCCCCCCTGGGCTGGAAGGCGGGAGGGGCTCCTCCGCCCGCCTCGGCCGTCCAGGGGCGGCCCCCTCTGCCCTCTCCGCCCCCGCCCCGACTCCCGGCCCCGGCCGGCCCGGACCCTGCCCCGGGGCCCCCGGAGAGAGGGTCCGATTGGAGATGTGGAGGCTCAGTCCCCGAGGCTGTCGCCCCTCACACGCCTGCCTCCGCAACTGCCGACCGACCGGCTCTGAATTCAGGGCACATTCTAAAGTTGTCCAAGTACATGACCACGTTACCCTAGGAAAGGAAAAATTGGATCCTCTCCATATATGCAGAAGAAGAGAATCTAAACGGTTGGCTATTCGTTCACGGGAACATAATGGAAGAATCCAGATGAGAAGACATCTAGAGACAGTTTTCAAAAGTCTGAATCTTTAGAAAATGTTCTCAAGGATTAAGAAGTAGAAACATTCCTTGGAAAGTCACGAGCAAGACGAGGGTGTTGATAAGAAATCCTTCCCTTCGATACTACAAGAGACGCTCTGAAAATCTCCTCAAACGAGGTCAAAAACCAAGAGTATGTGGGAAAGGAAAATCAACTCTTTCGTTTGCCTCACATGCTACGGTTCTCAGAATAGACTGTTGGCCCGTGTGCACAGAGACCGGCAGAAACCGGAAGCGAGTTCAGCAACATAGCTCCATCTGAGGTCCGCATTCCATCGATAGTTTGAACCCTTCTTATTTCCTACCAGAGACACAATAAGGAATGCGAGTTTTCAAAAGGATTCCCATTCGAAGTCACAGAAGATCTACATAGCGCCTCCGGGAACGAGGTGCCGACGTGGAGGGAAAACTTAGTACCCGGGGCGGGGAGGACACGCCAGAGGAAACTGGGGCAGGCAGGGAGTGCACGCATCCGCACCCGAACGCCCCACCGGCCGCCGGCCCCGCGACGGGCCGGCCGGTTCTGGGGCCCCGCGGGTGCCGCTGCCACACTCGTGCCCCGACGGGAATCGGGGCAGAGCGGTCCTCCCAAGACAGGGGGGCCGCACGTCTTCGCGACCTCCGAGCGAAGGACCGGCCCCGCGTCCCCGCTTCCACGTCCCGGCCCCGCCCCAAGCCCCTCCCCACCGTGCCCTCCCGCGGGGCGGGGCAGGGCCCCCTCGCGCGCACTCTCCGCCCCTGGAAGTCCGTCCCAGCGCGCGCCAGCCCGCGGGTCTGCTCGCTGGGGTGTGGGACTGTGGTGCGGCACTTCCGTGTTTGCGCCGGGGGAGAGGGGGTGTGCGCGACCCTGCGCCAGACCCGTCAGTCTCCCCCTGCCCTCGCCCCCCCGCGCCCCCCGCCCCGATCTGCAGAGGGCTGTCTAGCGAAGCCCAGGGGCAGCAGGAGGGACCGCCCTGAGCTGGGACGGGCCGTTTTCGACTCGGCCTCTTGGGGCGTTGCGGAGCGCCCCCCAGTGTCTGAGGCCGCACCGCCCTGAAGGCGCCCGATCTCGTCTGATCTGGGAAGCTAAGCAGGGTCGGGTCCGGTCGGGACCCGGATGGGAGACCGCTGCCGGAGAACAACACCGGGCAGAGCACGGCCGATGGCCGTGGGCTTTTTTGTTTTTCTTCCTCTGCCTCTTTTGCTGTCCCGCCCCCCTGGGCTGGAAGGCGGCAGCGGGGAACAATACTGGGCCGAGCGCGGCCGTTGGCAGTTGGCAGTTGGCAGTTGGCAGTGGGCCGTTGGCCGTGGGCTTTTTTGTTTTTCTTGCTCTGCCTCTTTTGCTGTCCCGCCCCCATGGGCTGGAAGGCGGCAGCGGGGAACAATACCGGGCCGAGCGCGGCCGTTGGCAGTTGGCAGTTGGCAGTTGGCATTTGGCAGTTGGCCGTTGGCCATGGGCTTTTTTGTTTTTCTTTCTCTGCCTCTTTTGCTGTCCCGTCCCCCTGGGCTGGAAGGCGGCAGCGGGGAACAATATTGGGCGGAGCTTGGCCGTTGGCAGTTGGCAGTTGGCAGTTGGCAGTTAGCCGTTGGCCGTTGGCCGTGGGCTTTTTTGTTTTTCTTTCTCTGCCTCTTTTGCTGTCCCGCCCCCTTGGGGTGGAAGGCGGCAGCAGGGAACAATACTGGGCCGAGCGCGGCCGTTGGCAGTTGGCAGTGGGCAGTTGGCCGTTGGCCGTTGGCCTGTGGCTTTTCTGTTTTTCCTTCTCTGCCTCTTTTGCTGTCCCGCCCCCCTGGGCTGGAAGGCGGGACGGGCTCCTCCGCTCGCCTCGGCCGGGAAGGGGAGGCCCCCTCTGCCCTCTCCTCCCCCGCCCCGGCTCCCGCCCCCGGCCAGCCCGGACCCTGCCCCGGGGCCCCCGGAGAGAGGGTCCGATTGGAGATGTGGAGGCTCAGTCCCCGAGCCTGTCGCCCCTCACACGCCTGCCTCCGCAACTGCTGACCGACCGGCTCTGAATTCAGGACACATTCTAAAGTTGTCCAAGTACATGACCACGTTACCCTAGGAAAGGAAATATTGGATCCTCTCCATATATGCAGAAGAAGAGAATCTAAACGGTTGGCTATTCGTTCACGGGAACATAAAGGAAGAATCCAGATGAGAAGACAGCTAGAGACACTTTTCAGAAGTCTGAATCTTTAGAAAATATTCTCAAGGATTAAGAAGTAGAAACATTCCTTGGAAAGTCACGAGCAAGACGAGGGTGTTGATAGGAAATCCTTCTCTTCGATACTACAGGAGACGCTCTGAAAATCTCCTCAAACGAGGTCAAAAACCAAGAGTATGTGGGAAAGGAAAATCAACTCTTTCGTTTGCGTCACATGCTACGGTTCTCAGAATAGACTGTTGGCCCGTGTGCACGGAGACCGGCAGAAACCCAAAGCGAGTTCAGCAACATAGCTCCATCTGAAGTCCGCATTCCATCGATAGTTTGAATCCTTCTTATTTCCTACCAGATACACAATAAGGAATGCGATTTGTCAAAAGGATTCACATTCGAAGTCACAGAAGATCTACATAGCGCCTCCGGGAACGAGGTGCCGACGTGGAGGGAAAACTGAGTACCCGGGGCGGGGAGGACACGGCAGAGGAAACTGGGGCAGGCAGGGAGTGCACGCATCCGCACCCGCACGCCCCACCGGCCGCCGGCCCAGCGACGGGCCGGCCGGTTCTGGGGCCCCGCGTGTGCCACTGCCACACTCGTGCCCCGACGGGAATCGGGGCAGAGCGGTCCTCCCAAGACAGGGGGTCCGCACGTCTTCGCGACCTCCGAGCGAAGGACCTGCCCCGCGTCCCCGCTTCCACGTCCCGGCCCCGCCCCAAGGCCCTCCCCACCGTGCCCTCCCGCGGGGCGGTGGAGGGTCCCCTCCCGAGCACTCTCCGCCTCTGGCGCCCCGTCCCCGCCCCTGGAAGTCCGTCCCAGGGCGCGCCAGCCCGTGGGTCTGCTCGCTGGGGTGTGGGACTGTGGGTCGGCGCTTCCGTGTTTCCGCCATGGGAGAGGAGGTGTGGCCGACCGCGCGCCAGACCAGCCAGTCTCCCCCTGGCCTCCCCCCCGCGCCCCCCGCTCGTATCGGTACAGTGGGGTCTAGGAAGCCAGAGGCCGCGGGAGCGACCGCCCTGGGCAGGGAGGGGCCCTTATCGGCTCGGCCTCTTGGGGCTTCCCGGAGCGCCCCCCAGTGTCTGAGGCCGCACTGTCCTGAAGGTGCCAGATCTCGTCTGATCTGGGAAGCTAAGCAGGGTCAGGCCCGGTCGGGACCTGGATGGGAGACCTCTGCCAGTAGACAATGCGGGGTGCGGGGGTGCGGCAGTTGGCCGTCGGCTTTTTTGTCTTTCTTTCTCTGCCTCTTTTGCTGTCCCGCCCCCCTGGGCTGGAAGGCTGCAGCGGGGAACAATACCGGGCCAGCTCGGCCCTTGGCAGTCAGCAGTTGGCAGTTGGCATTTGGCAGTTGGCCGTTGACAGTGGGCTTTTTTGTTTTTCTTGCTCTGCCTCTTTTGCTGTCCCGCCCCCCTGGGATGGAAGGCGGCAGCGGGGAACAATACCGGGCCGAGCGCGGCCATTGGCAGATGGCAGTTGGCCGTTGGCCATGGGCTTTTTTGTTTTTCTTTCTCTGCCTCTTTTGCTGTCCCGCCACCCTGGGCTGGAAGGTGGCAGCGCGGAACAATACTGGCCGAGCGCGGCCGTTGGCAGTTTGCAGTTGGCAGTTAGCCGTTGGCCGTTGGCCGTGCGCTTTTTTGTTTTTCTTGCTCTGCCTCTTTTGCTGTCCCGCCACCCTGGGCTGGAAGGTGGCAGCGCGGAACAATACTGGCCGAGCGCGGCCGTTGGCAGTTTGCAGTTGGCAGTTAGCCGTTGGCCGTTGGCCTGTGGCTTTTCTGTTTTTCCTTCTCTGCCTCTTTTGCTGTCCCGCCCCCCTGGGCTGGAAGGCGGCAGCGGGGAACAATACCGGGCCGAGCGCGGCCCTTGGCAGTTGGCAGTTGGCAGTTGGCAGTTAGCCGTTGGCCGTTGGCTTGGGCTTTTTGTTTTTCTTTGTCTGCCTCTTTTGCTGTCCTGCCCCCCTGGGCTGGAAGGCGGGTGGGCCCCCTCCGCCTTCTCAGCCCCCGCCCCGGCTGCCGCCCCCGGCCTGCCCGGACCCTGCCCCGTGGCCCCCGGAGAGAGGGTCCGATTGAAGATGTGGAGGCTCAGTCCCCGAGGCTGTCGCCCCTCACACGCCTGCCTCCGCAACTGCTGACCGATCGGCTCTGAATTCAGGACACATTCTAAAGTTGTCCAAGTACATGACCAGGTTACCCTAGGAAAGGAAAAATTGGATCCTATCCATATATGCAGAGGAAGAGAATCTAAACAGTTGGCTCTTCGTTCACGGGAACAGAATTGAAGAATCCAGGTGAGAAGACATCTAGAAACACTTTTCAAAATCTAAATCTTTGAAAAAATTCTGAAGGATTAAGAAGTAGAAACATTCCTTGGAAAGTCACCAGCTAGACCAGGCTGTTGACAGGAAATCCTTCTCTTGGATACTGCAAGAGACACTCTGAAAATCTCCTCAAACGAGGTCAAAAACCAAGAGTATGCTGGAATGGAAAATCACCTCTTTCGTTTGAGTCACCTCCTACGGTTCTCAGAATAGACCGTTGGCCCCTGTGCACGGGAGACCGGCAGAAACCCGAAGCGAGTTCAGCAAGTTAGCTCCATCTGAAGTCCGCATTCCATCGATAGTTTGAATCCTTCTTATTTCCTACCAGATACACAATAAGGAATGCGAGTTTTCAAAAGGATTCACCTTCGAAGTCACAGAAGATCCATATAGCGCCTCGGGGAAAGGGGTGCCGACGTGGAGGGAACATTAGTACCCGGGGTGGGGAGGACACGCCAGAGGAAACCGGGGAAGGCAGGGAGCGCAGGCACCCGCACCCGAACGCCCCACCGGCCGCCCGACGCAGCGACGGGCCGGCCGGCTCTGGGGCCCCGCGGGTGTCGCTGCCACACTCGTGCCCCGACGGGAATCGGGGCAGAGGGGTCCTCCCCAGACAGGGGGGCCTCACGTCTTCGGGACCTCCGGGCGAAGGACCGGCCCCGCGGCCTCGCTTCCTCATCCCGGCCCAACCCCGAAGCCCCTCCCCACCGTGCCCTCGCGCGGGGCGGGGGAGGGCCCCCTCGCGGGCACTCTCCGCCTCTGCCCCCCCCCCCCCCCGTCCCCGCGCCTGGAAGTCCGTCCCAGCGCGCTCGAGCCCGCCGGTCTGCTGGGTGGGGTGTGGGACGGTGGTGCGGCGCTTCCGTGTTTCTGCCAGGGGACAGGAGGTGTGGGCGACCACGCGCCAGACCCGTCAGTCTTCCCCTGCCCTCCTCCCTCCGAGCCCCCCCCAATCGGGACAGGGGTGTATAGCGAAGCGCAGAGGCGGCGGGAGGGACCGCCCTGGGCGAGGAGGGGCCCTTATTGGCTCGGCCTCTTGGGGCTTCCCAGAGCACCCCCCAGTGTCTGAGGCCGCACCGCCCTGAAGGCGCCGGATCTCCTCTGATCTGGGAAGCTAAGCAGGGTCGGGACCCGGATGGGAGACCGCTGCTGGGAGACTGCTGCCGGGAGACTGCTGCCGGGAGACCGCTGGCGGGGAACAATGCCGGGCGTGGCAGTTGGCAGTTGGCAGTTGGCTTTTTTGTTTTTCTTTCTCTGCCTCTTTTGCTGTCCTGCCCCCCTGGGCTGGAAGGCGGGAGGGGCTCCTCCGCCCGCCTCGGCCGTCCAGGGGCGGCCCCCTCTGCCCTCTCCGCCCCCGCCCCGACTCCCGGCCCCGGCCGGCCCGGACCCTGCCCCGGGGCCCCCGGAGAGAGGGTCCGATTGGAGATGTGGAGGCTCAGTCCCCGAGGCTGTCGCCCCTCACACGCCTGCCTCCGCAACTGCCGACCGACCGGCTCTGAATTCAGGGCACATTCTAAAGTTGTCCAAGTACATGACCACGTTACCCTAGGAAAGGAAAAATTGGATCCTCTCCATATATGCAGAAGAAGAGAATCTAAACGGTTGGCTATTCGTTCACGGGAACATAATGGAAGAATCCAGATGAGAAGACATCTAGAGACAGTTTTCAAAAGTCTGAATCTTTAGAAAATGTTCTCAAGGATTAAGAAGTAGAAACATTCCTTGGAAAGTCACGAGCAAGACGAGGGTGTTGATAAGAAATCCTTCCCTTCGATACTACAAGAGACGCTCTGAAAATCTCCTCAAACGAGGTCAAAAACCAAGAGTATGTGGGAAAGGAAAATCAACTCTTTCGTTTGCCTCACATGCTACGGTTCTCAGAATAGACTGTTGGCCCGTGTGCACAGAGACCGGCAGAAACCGGAAGCGAGTTCAGCAACATAGCTCCATCTGAGGTCCGCATTCCATCGATAGTTTGAACCCTTCTTATTTCCTACCAGAGACACAATAAGGAATGCGAGTTTTCAAAAGGATTCCCATTCGAAGTCACAGAAGATCTACATAGCGCCTCCGGGAACGAGGTGCCGACGTGGAGGGAAAACTTAGTACCCGGGGCGGGGAGGACACGCCAGAGGAAACTGGGGCAGGCAGGGAGTGCACGCATCCGCACCCGAACGCCCCACCGGCCGCCGGCCCCGCGACGGGCCGGCCGGTTCTGGGGCCCCGCGGGTGCCGCTGCCACACTCGTGCCCCGACGGGAATCGGGGCAGAGCGGTCCTCCCAAGACAGGGGGGCCGCACGTCTTCGCGACCTCCGAGCGAAGGACCGGCCCCGCGTCCCCGCTTCCACGTCCCGGCCCCGCCCCAAGCCCCTCCCCACCGTGCCCTCCCGCGGGGCGGGGCAGGGCCCCCTCGCGCGCACTCTCCGCCCCTGGAAGTCCGTCCCAGCGCGCGCCAGCCCGCGGGTCTGCTCGCTGGGGTGTGGGACTGTGGTGCGGCACTTCCGTGTTTGCGCCGGGGGAGAGGGGGTGTGCGCGACCCTGCGCCAGACCCGTCAGTCTCCCCCTGCCCTCGCCCCCCCGCGCCCCCCGCCCCGATCTGCAGAGGGCTGTCTAGCGAAGCCCAGGGGCAGCAGGAGGGACCGCCCTGAGCTGGGACGGGCCGTTTTCGACTCGGCCTCTTGGGGCGTTGCGGAGCGCCCCCCAGTGTCTGAGGCCGCACCGCCCTGAAGGCGCCCGATCTCGTCTGATCTGGGAAGCTAAGCAGGGTCGGGTCCGGTCGGGACCCGGATGGGAGACCGCTGCCGGAGAACAACACCGGGCAGAGCACGGCCGATGGCCGTGGGCTTTTTTGTTTTTCTTCCTCTGCCTCTTTTGCTGTCCCGCCCCCCTGGGCTGGAAGGCGGCAGCGGGGAACAATACTGGGCCGAGCGCGGCCGTTGGCAGTTGGCAGTTGGCAGTTGGCAGTGGGCCGTTGGCCGTGGGCTTTTTTGTTTTTCTTGCTCTGCCTCTTTTGCTGTCCCGCCCCCATGGGCTGGAAGGCGGCAGCGGGGAACAATACCGGGCCGAGCGCGGCCGTTGGCAGTTGGCAGTTGGCAGTTGGCATTTGGCAGTTGGCCGTTGGCCATGGGCTTTTTTGTTTTTCTTTCTCTGCCTCTTTTGCTGTCCCGTCCCCCTGGGCTGGAAGGCGGCAGCGGGGAACAATATTGGGCGGAGCTTGGCCGTTGGCAGTTGGCAGTTGGCAGTTGGCAGTTAGCCGTTGGCCGTTGGCCGTGGGCTTTTTTGTTTTTCTTTCTCTGCCTCTTTTGCTGTCCCGCCCCCTTGGGGTGGAAGGCGGCAGCAGGGAACAATACTGGGCCGAGCGCGGCCGTTGGCAGTTGGCAGTGGGCAGTTGGCCGTTGGCCGTTGGCCTGTGGCTTTTCTGTTTTTCCTTCTCTGCCTCTTTTGCTGTCCCGCCCCCCTGGGCTGGAAGGCGGGACGGGCTCCTCCGCTCGCCTCGGCCGGGAAGGGGAGGCCCCCTCTGCCCTCTCCTCCCCCGCCCCGGCTCCCGCCCCCGGCCAGCCCGGACCCTGCCCCGGGGCCCCCGGAGAGAGGGTCCGATTGGAGATGTGGAGGCTCAGTCCCCGAGCCTGTCGCCCCTCACACGCCTGCCTCCGCAACTGCTGACCGACCGGCTCTGAATTCAGGACACATTCTAAAGTTGTCCAAGTACATGACCACGTTACCCTAGGAAAGGAAATATTGGATCCTCTCCATATATGCAGAAGAAGAGAATCTAAACGGTTGGCTATTCGTTCACGGGAACATAAAGGAAGAATCCAGATGAGAAGACAGCTAGAGACACTTTTCAGAAGTCTGAATCTTTAGAAAATATTCTCAAGGATTAAGAAGTAGAAACATTCCTTGGAAAGTCACGAGCAAGACGAGGGTGTTGATAGGAAATCCTTCTCTTCGATACTACAGGAGACGCTCTGAAAATCTCCTCAAACGAGGTCAAAAACCAAGAGTATGTGGGAAAGGAAAATCAACTCTTTCGTTTGCGTCACATGCTACGGTTCTCAGAATAGACTGTTGGCCCGTGTGCACGGAGACCGGCAGAAACCCAAAGCGAGTTCAGCAACATAGCTCCATCTGAAGTCCGCATTCCATCGATAGTTTGAATCCTTCTTATTTCCTACCAGATACACAATAAGGAATGCGATTTGTCAAAAGGATTCACATTCGAAGTCACAGAAGATCTACATAGCGCCTCCGGGAACGAGGTGCCGACGTGGAGGGAAAACTGAGTACCCGGGGCGGGGAGGACACGGCAGAGGAAACTGGGGCAGGCAGGGAGTGCACGCATCCGCACCCGCACGCCCCACCGGCCGCCGGCCCAGCGACGGGCCGGCCGGTTCTGGGGCCCCGCGTGTGCCACTGCCACACTCGTGCCCCGACGGGAATCGGGGCAGAGCGGTCCTCCCAAGACAGGGGGTCCGCACGTCTTCGCGACCTCCGAGCGAAGGACCTGCCCCGCGTCCCCGCTTCCACGTCCCGGCCCCGCCCCAAGGCCCTCCCCACCGTGCCCTCCCGCGGGGCGGTGGAGGGTCCCCTCCCGAGCACTCTCCGCCTCTGGCGCCCCGTCCCCGCCCCTGGAAGTCCGTCCCAGGGCGCGCCAGCCCGTGGGTCTGCTCGCTGGGGTGTGGGACTGTGGGTCGGCGCTTCCGTGTTTCCGCCATGGGAGAGGAGGTGTGGCCGACCGCGCGCCAGACCAGCCAGTCTCCCCCTGGCCTCCCCCCCGCGCCCCCCGCTCGTATCGGTACAGTGGGGTCTAGGAAGCCAGAGGCCGCGGGAGCGACCGCCCTGGGCAGGGAGGGGCCCTTATCGGCTCGGCCTCTTGGGGCTTCCCGGAGCGCCCCCCAGTGTCTGAGGCCGCACTGTCCTGAAGGTGCCAGATCTCGTCTGATCTGGGAAGCTAAGCAGGGTCAGGCCCGGTCGGGACCTGGATGGGAGACCTCTGCCAGTAGACAATGCGGGGTGCGGGGGTGCGGCAGTTGGCCGTCGGCTTTTTTGTCTTTCTTTCTCTGCCTCTTTTGCTGTCCCGCCCCCCTGGGCTGGAAGGCTGCAGCGGGGAACAATACCGGGCCAGCTCGGCCCTTGGCAGTCAGCAGTTGGCAGTTGGCATTTGGCAGTTGGCCGTTGACAGTGGGCTTTTTTGTTTTTCTTGCTCTGCCTCTTTTGCTGTCCCGCCCCCCTGGGATGGAAGGCGGCAGCGGGGAACAATACCGGGCCGAGCGCGGCCATTGGCAGATGGCAGTTGGCCGTTGGCCATGGGCTTTTTTGTTTTTCTTTCTCTGCCTCTTTTGCTGTCCCGCCACCCTGGGCTGGAAGGTGGCAGCGCGGAACAATACTGGCCGAGCGCGGCCGTTGGCAGTTTGCAGTTGGCAGTTAGCCGTTGGCCGTTGGCCGTGCGCTTTTTTGTTTTTCTTGCTCTGCCTCTTTTGCTGTCCCGCCACCCTGGGCTGGAAGGTGGCAGCGCGGAACAATACTGGCCGAGCGCGGCCGTTGGCAGTTTGCAGTTGGCAGTTAGCCGTTGGCCGTTGGCCTGTGGCTTTTCTGTTTTTCCTTCTCTGCCTCTTTTGCTGTCCCGCCCCCCTGGGCTGGAAGGCGGCAGCGGGGAACAATACCGGGCCGAGCGCGGCCCTTGGCAGTTGGCAGTTGGCAGTTGGCAGTTAGCCGTTGGCCGTTGGCTTGGGCTTTTTGTTTTTCTTTGTCTGCCTCTTTTGCTGTCCTGCCCCCCTGGGCTGGAAGGCGGGTGGGCCCCCTCCGCCTTCTCAGCCCCCGCCCCGGCTGCCGCCCCCGGCCTGCCCGGACCCTGCCCCGTGGCCCCCGGAGAGAGGGTCCGATTGAAGATGTGGAGGCTCAGTCCCCGAGGCTGTCGCCCCTCACACGCCTGCCTCCGCAACTGCTGACCGATCGGCTCTGAATTCAGGACACATTCTAAAGTTGTCCAAGTACATGACCAGGTTACCCTAGGAAAGGAAAAATTGGATCCTATCCATATATGCAGAGGAAGAGAATCTAAACAGTTGGCTCTTCGTTCACGGGAACAGAATTGAAGAATCCAGGTGAGAAGACATCTAGAAACACTTTTCAAAATCTAAATCTTTGAAAAAATTCTGAAGGATTAAGAAGTAGAAACATTCCTTGGAAAGTCACCAGCTAGACCAGGCTGTTGACAGGAAATCCTTCTCTTGGATACTGCAAGAGACACTCTGAAAATCTCCTCAAACGAGGTCAAAAACCAAGAGTATGCTGGAATGGAAAATCACCTCTTTCGTTTGAGTCACCTCCTACGGTTCTCAGAATAGACCGTTGGCCCCTGTGCACGGGAGACCGGCAGAAACCCGAAGCGAGTTCAGCAAGTTAGCTCCATCTGAAGTCCGCATTCCATCGATAGTTTGAATCCTTCTTATTTCCTACCAGATACACAATAAGGAATGCGAGTTTTCAAAAGGATTCACCTTCGAAGTCACAGAAGATCCATATAGCGCCTCGGGGAAAGGGGTGCCGACGTGGAGGGAACATTAGTACCCGGGGTGGGGAGGACACGCCAGAGGAAACCGGGGAAGGCAGGGAGCGCAGGCACCCGCACCCGAACGCCCCACCGGCCGCCCGACGCAGCGACGGGCCGGCCGGCTCTGGGGCCCCGCGGGTGTCGCTGCCACACTCGTGCCCCGACGGGAATCGGGGCAGAGGGGTCCTCCCCAGACAGGGGGGCCTCACGTCTTCGGGACCTCCGGGCGAAGGACCGGCCCCGCGGCCTCGCTTCCTCATCCCGGCCCAACCCCGAAGCCCCTCCCCACCGTGCCCTCGCGCGGGGCGGGGGAGGGCCCCCTCGCGGGCACTCTCCGCCTCTGGCCCCCCCCCCCCCCCCGTCCCCGCGCCTGGAAGTCCGTCCCAGCGCGCTCGAGCCCGCCGGTCTGCTGGGTGGGGTGTGGGACGGTGGTGCGGCGCTTCCGTGTTTCTGCCAGGGGACAGGAGGTGTGGGCGACCACGCGCCAGACCCGTCAGTCTTCCCCTGCCCTCCTCCCTCCGAGCCCCCCCCAATCGGGACAGGGGTGTATAGCGAAGCGCAGAGGCGGCGGGAGGGACCGCCCTGGGCGAGGAGGGGCCCTTATTGGCTCGGCCTCTTGGGGCTTCCCAGAGCACCCCCCAGTGTCTGAGGCCGCACCGCCCTGAAGGCGCCGGATCTCCTCTGATCTGGGAAGCTAAGCAGGGTCGGGACCCGGATGGGAGACCGCTGCTGGGAGACTGCTGCCGGGAGACTGCTGCCGGGAGACCGCTGGCGGGGAACAATGCCGGGCGTGGCAGTTGGCAGTTGGCAGTTGGCTTTTTTGTTTTTCTTTCTCTGCCTCTTTTGCTGTCCTGCCCCCCTGGGCTGGAAGGCGGGAGGGGCTCCTCCGCCCGCCTCGGCCGTCCAGGGGCGGCCCCCTCTGCCCTCTCCGCCCCCGCCCCGACTCCCGGCCCCGGCCGGCCCGGACCCTGCCCCGGGGCCCCCGGAGAGAGGGTCCGATTGGAGATGTGGAGGCTCAGTCCCCGAGGCTGTCGCCCCTCACACGCCTGCCTCCGCAACTGCCGAGCCGACCGGCTCTGAATTCAGGGCACATTCTAAAGTTGTCCAAGTACATGACCACGTTACCCTAGGAAAGGAAAAATTGGATCCTCTCCATATATGCAGAAGAAGAGAATCTAAACGGTTGGCTATTCGTTCACGGGAACATAATGGAAGAATCCAGATGAGAAGACATCTAGAGACAGTTTTCAAAAGTCTGAATCTTTAGAAAATGTTCTCAAGGATTAAGAAGTAGAAACATTCCTTGGAAAGTCACGAGCAAGACGAGGGTGTTGATAAGAAATCCTTCCCTTCGATACTACAAGAGACGCTCTGAAAATCTCCTCAAACGAGGTCAAAAACCAAGAGTATGTGGGAAAGGAAAATCAACTCTTTCGTTTGCCTCACATGCTACGGTTCTCAGAATAGACTGTTGGCCCGTGTGCACAGAGACCGGCAGAAACCGGAAGCGAGTTCAGCAACATAGCTCCATCTGAGGTCCGCATTCCATCGATAGTTTGAACCCTTCTTATTTCCTACCAGAGACACAATAAGGAATGCGAGTTTTCAAAAGGATTCCCATTCGAAGTCACAGAAGATCTACATAGCGCCTCCGGGAACGAGGTGCCGACGTGGAGGGAAAACTTAGTACCCGGGGCGGGGAGGACACGCCAGAGGAAACTGGGGCAGGCAGGGAGTGCACGCATCCGCACCCGAACGCCCCACCGGCCGCCGGCCCCGCGACGGGCCGGCCGGTTCTGGGGCCCCGCGGGTGCCGCTGCCACACTCGTGCCCCGACGGGAATCGGGGCAGAGCGGTCCTCCCAAGACAGGGGGGCCGCACGTCTTCGCGACCTCCGAGCGAAGGACCGGCCCCGCGTCCCCGCTTCCACGTCCCGGCCCCGCCCCAAGCCCCTCCCCACCGTGCCCTCCCGCGGGGCGGGGCAGGGCCCCCTCGCGCGCACTCTCCGCCCCTGGAAGTCCGTCCCAGCGCGCGCCAGCCCGCGGGTCTGCTCGCTGGGGTGTGGGACTGTGGTGCGGCACTTCCGTGTTTGCGCCGGGGGAGAGGGGGTGTGCGCGACCCTGCGCCAGACCCGTCAGTCTCCCCCTGCCCTCGCCCCCCCGCGCCCCCCGCCCCGATCTGCAGAGGGCTGTCTAGCGAAGCCCAGGGGCAGCAGGAGGGACCGCCCTGAGCTGGGACGGGCCGTTTTCGACTCGGCCTCTTGGGGCGTTGCGGAGCGCCCCCCAGTGTCTGAGGCCGCACCGCCCTGAAGGCGCCCGATCTCGTCTGATCTGGGAAGCTAAGCAGGGTCGGGTCCGGTCGGGACCCGGATGGGAGACCGCTGCCGGAGAACAACACCGGGCAGAGCACGGCCGATGGCCGTGGGCTTTTTTGTTTTTCTTCCTCTGCCTCTTTTGCTGTCCCGCCCCCCTGGGCTGGAAGGCGGCAGCGGGGAACAATACTGGGCCGAGCGCGGCCGTTGGCAGTTGGCAGTTGGCAGTTGGCAGTGGGCCGTTGGCCGTGGGCTTTTTTGTTTTTCTTGCTCTGCCTCTTTTGCTGTCCCGCCCCCATGGGCTGGAAGGCGGCAGCGGGGAACAATACCGGGCCGAGCGCGGCCGTTGGCAGTTGGCAGTTGGCAGTTGGCATTTGGCAGTTGGCCGTTGGCCATGGGCTTTTTTGTTTTTCTTTCTCTGCCTCTTTTGCTGTCCCGTCCCCCTGGGCTGGAAGGCGGCAGCGGGGAACAATATTGGGCGGAGCTTGGCCGTTGGCAGTTGGCAGTTGGCAGTTGGCAGTTAGCCGTTGGCCGTTGGCCGTGGGCTTTTTTGTTTTTCTTTCTCTGCCTCTTTTGCTGTCCCGCCCCCTTGGGGTGGAAGGCGGCAGCAGGGAACAATACTGGGCCGAGCGCGGCCGTTGGCAGTTGGCAGTGGGCAGTTGGCCGTTGGCCGTTGGCCTGTGGCTTTTCTGTTTTTCCTTCTCTGCCTCTTTTGCTGTCCCGCCCCCCTGGGCTGGAAGGCGGGACGGGCTCCTCCGCTCGCCTCGGCCGGGAAGGGGAGGCCCCCTCTGCCCTCTCCTCCCCCGCCCCGGCTCCCGCCCCCGGCCAGCCCGGACCCTGCCCCGGGGCCCCCGGAGAGAGGGTCCGATTGGAGATGTGGAGGCTCAGTCCCCGAGCCTGTCGCCCCTCACACGCCTGCCTCCGCAACTGCTGACCGACCGGCTCTGAATTCAGGACACATTCTAAAGTTGTCCAAGTACATGACCACGTTACCCTAGGAAAGGAAATATTGGATCCTCTCCATATATGCAGAAGAAGAGAATCTAAACGGTTGGCTATTCGTTCACGGGAACATAAAGGAAGAATCCAGATGAGAAGACAGCTAGAGACACTTTTCAGAAGTCTGAATCTTTAGAAAATATTCTCAAGGATTAAGAAGTAGAAACATTCCTTGGAAAGTCACGAGCAAGACGAGGGTGTTGATAGGAAATCCTTCTCTTCGATACTACAGGAGACGCTCTGAAAATCTCCTCAAACGAGGTCAAAAACCAAGAGTATGTGGGAAAGGAAAATCAACTCTTTCGTTTGCGTCACATGCTACGGTTCTCAGAATAGACTGTTGGCCCGTGTGCACGGAGACCGGCAGAAACCCAAAGCGAGTTCAGCAACATAGCTCCATCTGAAGTCCGCATTCCATCGATAGTTTGAATCCTTCTTATTTCCTACCAGATACACAATAAGGAATGCGATTTGTCAAAAGGATTCACATTCGAAGTCACAGAAGATCTACATAGCGCCTCCGGGAACGAGGTGCCGACGTGGAGGGAAAACTGAGTACCCGGGGCGGGGAGGACACGGCAGAGGAAACTGGGGCAGGCAGGGAGTGCACGCATCCGCACCCGCACGCCCCACCGGCCGCCGGCCCAGCGACGGGCCGGCCGGTTCTGGGGCCCCGCGTGTGCCACTGCCACACTCGTGCCCCGACGGGAATCGGGGCAGAGCGGTCCTCCCAAGACAGGGGGTCCGCACGTCTTCGCGACCTCCGAGCGAAGGACCTGCCCCGCGTCCCCGCTTCCACGTCCCGGCCCCGCCCCAAGGCCCTCCCCACCGTGCCCTCCCGCGGGGCGGTGGAGGGTCCCCTCCCGAGCACTCTCCGCCTCTGGCGCCCCGTCCCCGCCCCTGGAAGTCCGTCCCAGGGCGCGCCAGCCCGTGGGTCTGCTCGCTGGGGTGTGGGACTGTGGGTCGGCGCTTCCGTGTTTCCGCCATGGGAGAGGAGGTGTGGCCGACCGCGCGCCAGACCAGCCAGTCTCCCCCTGGCCTCCCCCCCGCGCCCCCCGCTCGTATCGGTACAGTGGGGTCTAGGAAGCCAGAGGCCGCGGGAGCGACCGCCCTGGGCAGGGAGGGGCCCTTATCGGCTCGGCCTCTTGGGGCTTCCCGGAGCGCCCCCCAGTGTCTGAGGCCGCACTGTCCTGAAGGTGCCAGATCTCGTCTGATCTGGGAAGCTAAGCAGGGTCAGGCCCGGTCGGGACCTGGATGGGAGACCTCTGCCAGTAGACAATGCGGGGTGCGGGGGTGCGGCAGTTGGCCGTCGGCTTTTTTGTCTTTCTTTCTCTGCCTCTTTTGCTGTCCCGCCCCCCTGGGCTGGAAGGCTGCAGCGGGGAACAATACCGGGCCAGCTCGGCCCTTGGCAGTCAGCAGTTGGCAGTTGGCATTTGGCAGTTGGCCGTTGACAGTGGGCTTTTTTGTTTTTCTTGCTCTGCCTCTTTTGCTGTCCCGCCCCCCTGGGATGGAAGGCGGCAGCGGGGAACAATACCGGGCCGAGCGCGGCCATTGGCAGATGGCAGTTGGCCGTTGGCCATGGGCTTTTTTGTTTTTCTTTCTCTGCCTCTTTTGCTGTCCCGCCACCCTGGGCTGGAAGGTGGCAGCGCGGAACAATACTGGCCGAGCGCGGCCGTTGGCAGTTTGCAGTTGGCAGTTAGCCGTTGGCCGTTGGCCGTGCGCTTTTTTGTTTTTCTTGCTCTGCCTCTTTTGCTGTCCCGCCACCCTGGGCTGGAAGGTGGCAGCGCGGAACAATACTGGCCGAGCGCGGCCGTTGGCAGTTTGCAGTTGGCAGTTAGCCGTTGGCCGTTGGCCTGTGGCTTTTCTGTTTTTCCTTCTCTGCCTCTTTTGCTGTCCCGCCCCCCTGGGCTGGAAGGCGGCAGCGGGGAACAATACCGGGCCGAGCGCGGCCCTTGGCAGTTGGCAGTTGGCAGTTGGCAGTTAGCCGTTGGCCGTTGGCTTGGGCTTTTTGTTTTTCTTTGTCTGCCTCTTTTGCTGTCCTGCCCCCCTGGGCTGGAAGGCGGGTGGGCCCCCTCCGCCTTCTCAGCCCCCGCCCCGGCTGCCGCCCCCGGCCTGCCCGGACCCTGCCCCGTGGCCCCCGGAGAGAGGGTCCGATTGAAGATGTGGAGGCTCAGTCCCCGAGGCTGTCGCCCCTCACACGCCTGCCTCCGCAACTGCTGACCGATCGGCTCTGAATTCAGGACACATTCTAAAGTTGTCCAAGTACATGACCAGGTTACCCTAGGAAAGGAAAAATTGGATCCTATCCATATATGCAGAGGAAGAGAATCTAAACAGTTGGCTCTTCGTTCACGGGAACAGAATTGAAGAATCCAGGTGAGAAGACATCTAGAAACACTTTTCAAAATCTAAATCTTTGAAAAAATTCTGAAGGATTAAGAAGTAGAAACATTCCTTGGAAAGTCACCAGCTAGACCAGGCTGTTGACAGGAAATCCTTCTCTTGGATACTGCAAGAGACACTCTGAAAATCTCCTCAAACGAGGTCAAAAACCAAGAGTATGCTGGAATGGAAAATCACCTCTTTCGTTTGAGTCACCTCCTACGGTTCTCAGAATAGACCGTTGGCCCCTGTGCACGGGAGACCGGCAGAAACCCGAAGCGAGTTCAGCAAGTTAGCTCCATCTGAAGTCCGCATTCCATCGATAGTTTGAATCCTTCTTATTTCCTACCAGATACACAATAAGGAATGCGAGTTTTCAAAAGGATTCACCTTCGAAGTCACAGAAGATCCATATAGCGCCTCGGGGAAAGGGGTGCCGACGTGGAGGGAACATTAGTACCCGGGGTGGGGAGGACACGCCAGAGGAAACCGGGGAAGGCAGGGAGCGCAGGCACCCGCACCCGAACGCCCCACCGGCCGCCCGACGCAGCGACGGGCCGGCCGGCTCTGGGGCCCCGCGGGTGTCGCTGCCACACTCGTGCCCCGACGGGAATCGGGGCAGAGGGGTCCTCCCCAGACAGGGGGGCCTCACGTCTTCGGGACCTCCGGGCGAAGGACCGGCCCCGCGGCCTCGCTTCCTCATCCCGGCCCAACCCCGAAGCCCCTCCCCACCGTGCCCTCGCGCGGGGCGGGGGAGGGCCCCCTCGCGGGCACTCTCCGCCTCTGGCCCCCCCCCCCCCCCCGTCCCCGCGCCTGGAAGTCCGTCCCAGCGCGCTCGAGCCCGCCGGTCTGCTGGGTGGGGTGTGGGACGGTGGTGCGGCGCTTCCGTGTTTCTGCCAGGGGACAGGAGGTGTGGGCGACCACGCGCCAGACCCGTCAGTCTTCCCCTGCCCTCCTCCCTCCGAGCCCCCCCCAATCGGGACAGGGGTGTATAGCGAAGCGCAGAGGCGGCGGGAGGGACCGCCCTGGGCGAGGAGGGGCCCTTATTGGCTCGGCCTCTTGGGGCTTCCCAGAGCACCCCCCAGTGTCTGAGGCCGCACCGCCCTGAAGGCGCCGGATCTCCTCTGATCTGGGAAGCTAAGCAGGGTCGGGACCCGGATGGGAGACCGCTGCTGGGAGACTGCTGCCGGGAGACTGCTGCCGGGAGACCGCTGGCGGGGAACAATGCCGGGCGTGGCAGTTGGCAGTTGGCAGTTGGCTTTTTTGTTTTTCTTTCTCTGCCTCTTTTGCTGTCCTGCCCCCCTGGGCTGGAAGGCGGGAGGGGCTCCTCCGCCCGCCTCGGCCGTCCAGGGGCGGCCCCCTCTGCCCTCTCCGCCCCCGCCCCGACTCCCGGCCCCGGCCGGCCCGGACCCTGCCCCGGGGCCCCCGGAGAGAGGGTCCGATTGGAGATGTGGAGGCTCAGTCCCCGAGGCTGTCGCCCCTCACACGCCTGCCTCCGCAACTGCCGACCGACCGGCTCTGAATTCAGGGCACATTCTAAAGTTGTCCAAGTACATGACCACGTTACCCTAGGAAAGGAAAAATTGGATCCTCTCCATATATGCAGAAGAAGAGAATCTAAACGGTTGGCTATTCGTTCACGGGAACATAATGGAAGAATCCAGATGAGAAGACATCTAGAGACAGTTTTCAAAAGTCTGAATCTTTAGAAAATGTTCTCAAGGATTAAGAAGTAGAAACATTCCTTGGAAAGTCACGAGCAAGACGAGGGTGTTGATAAGAAATCCTTCCCTTCGATACTACAAGAGACGCTCTGAAAATCTCCTCAAACGAGGTCAAAAACCAAGAGTATGTGGGAAAGGAAAATCAACTCTTTCGTTTGCCTCACATGCTACGGTTCTCAGAATAGACTGTTGGCCCGTGTGCACAGAGACCGGCAGAAACCGGAAGCGAGTTCAGCAACATAGCTCCATCTGAGGTCCGCATTCCATCGATAGTTTGAACCCTTCTTATTTCCTACCAGAGACACAATAAGGAATGCGAGTTTTCAAAAGGATTCCCATTCGAAGTCACAGAAGATCTACATAGCGCCTCCGGGAACGAGGTGCCGACGTGGAGGGAAAACTTAGTACCCGGGGCGGGGAGGACACGCCAGAGGAAACTGGGGCAGGCAGGGAGTGCACGCATCCGCACCCGAACGCCCCACCGGCCGCCGGCCCCGCGACGGGCCGGCCGGTTCTGGGGCCCCGCGGGTGCCGCTGCCACACTCGTGCCCCGACGGGAATCGGGGCAGAGCGGTCCTCCCAAGACAGGGGGGCCGCACGTCTTCGCGACCTCCGAGCGAAGGACCGGCCCCGCGTCCCCGCTTCCACGTCCCGGCCCCGCCCCAAGCCCCTCCCCACCGTGCCCTCCCGCGGGGCGGGGCAGGGCCCCCTCGCGCGCACTCTCCGCCCCTGGAAGTCCGTCCCAGCGCGCGCCAGCCCGCGGGTCTGCTCGCTGGGGTGTGGGACTGTGGTGCGGCACTTCCGTGTTTGCGCCGGGGGAGAGGGGGTGTGCGCGACCCTGCGCCAGACCCGTCAGTCTCCCCCTGCCCTCGCCCCCCCGCGCCCCCCGCCCCGATCTGCAGAGGGCTGTCTAGCGAAGCCCAGGGGCAGCAGGAGGGACCGCCCTGAGCTGGGACGGGCCGTTTTCGACTCGGCCTCTTGGGGCGTTGCGGAGCGCCCCCCAGTGTCTGAGGCCGCACCGCCCTGAAGGCGCCCGATCTCGTCTGATCTGGGAAGCTAAGCAGGGTCGGGTCCGGTCGGGACCCGGATGGGAGACCGCTGCCGGAGAACAACACCGGGCAGAGCACGGCCGATGGCCGTGGGCTTTTTTGTTTTTCTTCCTCTGCCTCTTTTGCTGTCCCGCCCCCCTGGGCTGGAAGGCGGCAGCGGGGAACAATACTGGGCCGAGCGCGGCCGTTGGCAGTTGGCAGTTGGCAGTTGGCAGTGGGCCGTTGGCCGTGGGCTTTTTTGTTTTTCTTGCTCTGCCTCTTTTGCTGTCCCGCCCCCATGGGCTGGAAGGCGGCAGCGGGGAACAATACCGGGCCGAGCGCGGCCGTTGGCAGTTGGCAGTTGGCAGTTGGCATTTGGCAGTTGGCCGTTGGCCATGGGCTTTTTTGTTTTTCTTTCTCTGCCTCTTTTGCTGTCCCGTCCCCCTGGGCTGGAAGGCGGCAGCGGGGAACAATATTGGGCGGAGCTTGGCCGTTGGCAGTTGGCAGTTGGCAGTTGGCAGTTAGCCGTTGGCCGTTGGCCGTGGGCTTTTTTGTTTTTCTTTCTCTGCCTCTTTTGCTGTCCCGCCCCCTTGGGGTGGAAGGCGGCAGCAGGGAACAATACTGGGCCGAGCGCGGCCGTTGGCAGTTGGCAGTGGGCAGTTGGCCGTTGGCCGTTGGCCTGTGGCTTTTCTGTTTTTCCTTCTCTGCCTCTTTTGCTGTCCCGCCCCCCTGGGCTGGAAGGCGGGACGGGCTCCTCCGCTCGCCTCGGCCGGGAAGGGGAGGCCCCCTCTGCCCTCTCCTCCCCCGCCCCGGCTCCCGCCCCCGGCCAGCCCGGACCCTGCCCCGGGGCCCCCGGAGAGAGGGTCCGATTGGAGATGTGGAGGCTCAGTCCCCGAGCCTGTCGCCCCTCACACGCCTGCCTCCGCAACTGCTGACCGACCGGCTCTGAATTCAGGACACATTCTAAAGTTGTCCAAGTACATGACCACGTTACCCTAGG
>NW_025423780.1:0-56318 GCF_020740605.2 Lemur catta | reverse complement strand
CAAATGATTCTGAAAGGAACGGTGAAAAGTGCGGATCCTGTTTCAGTCTTTAGACTGAAACAGGATCCGCACTATTCACCTGTCCCACAAAGGCGCACTTCTCATGTCTGGCGCTAGTCCAACAAACCCAGGACTGACAGAGGCCCTGCACTTGCCACCCCAGAAAAATATCTCATCTCCAAAGAAGGATTCTTCCGCTACCGGTTGAAAAGGGCTCCCGTTCTTGAAACAGTGGTGAAAAAATGGTGAAATAATACTGAAAACAATCCTATCTTCCAAGGCTCCTGTGCCAGCTATGGGAATTAGCTAGTTACCTGGGCCTCAGCAGAGGTTTCTCTGCAAAAAGCTTCATAGGCTTCAGGATGCAGAGACAGACCTCATGACTATTACGGTGCCAAACGCCATGGAAATGGCAAATAATTACCAACACACTGGTCATTTCAAAGTGTCTGGATGAAATCTGAAGCACGATCCACACTTTTCCCATCTCACGCAAATATGCACTTTCCAACTCTGGAGGTAAACAAATCAAAGGCAGGGCTGACAGAAGCCCCGCACCTACACCCCACCCAGAAATCTCAACTACCAGGCAGGATTCTTTTGCTAATGCGAGAACCCTGCTCCGGTTCTGAAAATAGTGCTGAAACCATAACAGAATAATACTTAAAAGAACACTTTCTTGGTAGTCTCTAGGACCAACTATTGGAAATGCCAAGATTAATGGGCCTCAGCCTGTTTCGTCTGTGAAAACTCTCGTATGCTTAAGGATGCAGAGACCAACCTTATGACAATTACGGTGAAAAGTGCTTCGGAAAAAAACCAAATAATTCTCCACTTAGCGGTTCTTTCAAAAGTTGGGACACACACCTCTTGGAAAGATCGAGTTACTTTGGCCTAGCCTTTGATTGGTCTGGAGAAGCAATCGGCATTCCTAGCTGATGAATCAAATGATTCTGAAAGGAACGGTGAAAAGTGCGGATCCTGTTTCAGTCTTTAGACTGAAACAGGATCCGCACTATTCACCTGTCCCACAAAGGCGCACTTCTCATGTCTGGCGCTAGTCCTACAAACCCAGGACTGACAGAGGCCCTGCACTTGCCACCCCAGAAAAATATCTCATCTCCAAAGAAGGATTCTTCCGCTAACGGTTGAAAAGGGCTCCCGTTCTTGAAACAGTGGTGAAAAAATGGTGAAATAATACTGAAAACAATCCTATCTTCCAAGGCTCCTGTGCCAGCTATGGGAAATAGCAAGTTACCTGGGCCTCAGCAGAGGTTTCTCTGCAAAAAGCATCATAGGCTTCAGGATGCAGAGTCCGACCTCATCACTATTACGGTGCCAAATGCCATGGAAATGGCAAATAATTACCAACACACTGGTCATTTCAAAGTGTCAGGATGAAATCGGAAGCACGATCCACACTTTTCCCATCTCACGCAACTATGCACTTTCCAACTCTGGAGGTAAACAAATCAAAGGCAGGGCTGACAGAAGCCCCGCACTTACACCCCACCCAGAAATCTCAACTACCAGGCAGGATTCTTATGCTAATGCGAGAACCCTGCTCCGGTTCTGAAAATAATGCTGAAACCACAACAGAATAATACTTAAAAGAACACTTTCTTGGTAGTCTCTAGGACCAACTATTGGAAATGCCAAGATTAATGGGCCTCAGCCTGTTTCGTCTGTGAAAACTCTGGTATGCTTAAGGATGCAGAGACCAACCTTAGGACAATTACGGTGAAAAGTGCTTAGGAAAAATACCAAATAGTTCTCCACTTAGCGGTTCTTTCAAAAGTTGGGCCACACACCTCTTGGAAAGATCGAGTTACTTTGGCCTAGCCTTCGATTGGTCTGGAGAAGCAATCGGCATTCCTAGCTGATGAATCAAATGATTCTGAAAGGAACGGTGAAAAGTGCGGATCCTGTTTCAGTCTTTAGACTGAAACAGGATCCGCACTATTCACCTGTCCCACAAAGGCGCACTTCTCATGTCTGGCGCTAGTCCAACAAACCCAGGACTGACAGAGGCCCTGCACTTGCCACCCCAGAAAAATATCTCATCTCCAAAGAAGGATTCTTCCGCTACCGGTTGAAAAGGGCTCCCGTTCTTGAAACAGTGGTGAAAAAACGGTGAAATAATACTGAAAACAATCCTATCTTCCAAGGCTCCTGTGCCAGCTATGGGAAATAGCAAGTTACCTGGGCCTCAGCAGAGGTTTCTCTGCAAAAAGCATCATAGGCTTCAGGATGCAGAGACCGACCTCATGACTATTACGGGGCCAAACGCCATGGAAATGGCAAATAATTACCAACACACTGGTCATTTCAAAGTGTCTGGATGAAATCTGAAGCACGATCCACACTTTTCCCATCTCACGCAAATATGCACTTTCCAACTCTGGAGGTAAACAAATCAAAGGCAGGGCTGACAGAAGCCCCGCACCTACACCCCACCCAGAAATCTCAACTACCAGGCAGGATTCTTATGCTAATGCGAGAACCCTGCTCGGGTTCTGAAAATAATGCTGAAACCACAACAGAATAATACTTAAAAGAACACTTTCTTTGTAGTCTCTAGGACCAACTATTGGAAATGCCAAGATTAATGGGCCTCAGCCTGTTTCGTCTGTGAAAACTCTGGTATGCTTAAGGATGCAGAGACCAACCTTAGGACAATTACGGTGAAAAGTGCTTAGGAAAAATACCAAATAGTTCTCCACTTAGCAGTTCTTTCAAAAGTTGGGCCACACACCTCTTGGAAAGATCGAGTTACTTTGGCCTAGCCTTTGATTGGTCTGGAGAAGCAATCGGCATTCCTAGCTGATGAATCAAATGATTCTGAAAGGAACGGTGAAAAGTGCGGATCCTGTTTCAGTCTTTAGACTGAAACAGGATCCGCACTATTCACCTGTCCCACAAAGGCGCACTTCTCATGTCTGGCGCTAGTCCAACAAACCCAGGACTGACAGAGGCCCTGCACTTGCCACCCCAGAAAAATATCTCATCTCCAAAGAAGGATTCTTCCGCTACCGGTTGAAAAGGGCTCCCGTTCTTGAAACAGTGGTGAAAAAATGGTGAAATAATACTGAAAACAATCCTATCTTCCAAGGCTCCTGTGCCAGCTATGGGAAATAGCAAGTTACCTGGGCCTCAGCAGAGGTTTCTCTGCAAAAAGCATCATAGGCTTCAGGATGCAGACTCCGACCTCATCACTATTACGGTGCCAAATGCCATGGAAATGGCAAATAATTACCAACACACTGGTCATTTCAAAGTGTCAGGATGAAATCTGAAGCACGATCCACACTTTTCCCATCTCACGCAACTATGCACTTTCCAACTCTGGAGGTAAACAAATCAAAGGCAGGGCTGACAGAAGCCCCGCACTTACACCCCACCCAGAAATCTCAACTACCAGGCAGGATTCTTATGCTAATGCGAGAACCCTGCTCCGGTTCTGAAAATAATGCTGAAACCACAACAGAATAATACTTAAAAGAACACTTTCTTGGTAGTCTCTAGGACCAACTATTGGAAATGCCAAGATTAATGGGCCTCAGCCTGTTTCGTCTGTGAAAACTCTGGTATGCTTAAGGATGCAGAGACCAACCTTAGGACAATTACGGTGAAAAGTGCTTAGGAAAAATACCAAATAGTTCTCCACTTAGCAGTTCTTTCAAAAGTTGGGCCACACACCTCTTGGAAAGATCGAGTTACTTTGGCCTAGCCTTTGATTGGTCTGGAGAAGCAATCGGCATTCCTAGCTGATGAATCAAATGATTCTGAAAGGAACGGTGAAAAGTGCGGATCCTGTTTCAGTCTTTAGACTGAAACAGGATCCGCACTATTCACCTGTCCCACAAAGGCGCACTTCTCATGTCTGGCGCTAGTCCTACGAACCCAGGACTGACAGAGGCCCTGCACTTGCCACCCCAGAAAAATATCTCATCTCCAAAGAAGGATTCTTCCGCTACCGGTTGAAAAGGGCTTTCGTTCTTGAAACAGTGGTGAAAAAATTGTGAAATAATACTGAAAACAATCCTATCTTACAAGGCTCCTGTGCCACCCATGGGAATTAGCTAGTTACCTGGGCCTCAGCAGAGGTTTCTCTGCAAAAAGCTTCATAGGCTTCAGGATGCAGAGACCGACCTCATGACTATTACGGGGCCAAACGCCATGGAAATGGCAAATAATTACCAACACACTGGTCATTTCAAAGTGTCTGGATGAAATCTGAAGCACGATCCACACTTTTCCCATCTCACGCAAATATGCACTTTCCAACACTGGAGGTAAACAAATCAAAGGCAGGGCTGACAGAAGCCCGGCACCTACACCCCACCCAGAAATCTCAACTACCAGGCAAGATTCTTATGCTAATGCGAGAACCCTGCTCGGGTTCTGAAAATAATGCTGAAACCACAACAGAACAATACTTAAAAGAACACTTTCTTTGTAGTCTCTAGGACCAACTATTGGAAATGCCAAGATTAATGGGCCTCAGCCTGTTTCGTCTGTGAAAACTCTGGTATGCTTAAGGATGCAGAGACCAACCTTAGGACAATTACGGTGAAAAGTGCTTAGGAAAAATACCAAATAGTTCTCCACTTAGCAGTTCTTTCAAAAGTTGGGCCACACACCTCTTGGAAAGATCGAGTTACTTTGGCCTAGCCTTTGATTGGTCTGGAGAAGCAATCGGCATTCCTAGCTGATGAATCAAATGATTCTGAAAGGAACGGTGAAAAGTGCGGATCCTGTTTCAGTCTTTAGACTGAAACAGGATCCGCACTATTCACCTGTCCCACAAAGGCGCACTTCTCATGTCTGGCGCTAGTCCAACAAACCCAGGACTGACAGAGGCCCTGCACTTGCCACCCCAGAAAAATATCTCATCTCCAAAGAAGGATTCTTCCGCTAACGGTTGAAAAGGGCTCCCGTTCTTGAAACAGTGGTGAAAAAATGGTGAAATAATACTGAAAACAATCCTATCTTCCAAGGCTCCTGTGCCAGCTATGGGAAATAGCAAGTTACCTGGGCCTCAGCAGAGGTTTCTCTGCAAAAAGCATCATAGGCTTCAGGATGCAGAGTCCGACCTCATCACTATTACGGTGCCAAATGCCATGGAAATGGCAAATAATTACCAACACACTGGTCATTTCAAAGTGTCAGGATGAAATCTGAAGCACGATCCACACTTTTCCCATCTCACGCAACTATGCACTTTCCAACTCTGGAGGTAAACAAATCAAAGGCAGGGCTGACAGAAGCCCCGCACTTACACCCCACCCAGAAATCTCAACTACCAGGCAGGATTCTTATGCTAATGCGAGAACCCTGCTCCGGTTCTGAAAATAATGCTGAAACCACAACAGAATAATACTTAAAAGAACACTTTCTTGGTAGTCTCTAGGACCAACTATTGGAAATGCCAAGATTAATGGGCCTCAGCCTGTTTCGTCTGTGAAAACTCTGGTATGCTTAAGGATGCAGAGACCAACCTTAGGACAATTACGGTGAAAAGTGCTTAGGAAAAATACCAAATACTTCTCCACTTAGCAGTTCTTTCAAAAGTTGGGCCACACACCTCTTGGAAAGATCGAGTTACTTTGGCCTAGCCTTTGATTGGTCTGGAGAAGCAATCGGCATTCCTAGCTGATGAATCAAATGATTCTGAAAGGAACGGTGAAAAGTGCGGATCCTGTTTCAGTCTTTAGACTGAAACAGGATCCGCACTATTCACCTGTCCCACAAAGGCGCACTTCTCATGTCTGGCGCTAGTCCAACAAACCCAGGACTGACAGAGGCCCTGCACTTGCCACCCCAGAAAAATATCTCATCTCCAAAGAAGGATTCTTCCGCTAACGGTTGAAAAGGGCTCCCGTTCTTGAAACAGTGGTGAAAAAATGGTGAAATAATACTGAAAACAATCCTATCTTCCAAGGCTCCTGTGCCAGCTATGGGAAATAGCAAGTTACCTGGGCCTCAGCAGAGGTTTCTCTGCAAAAAGCATCATAGGCTTCAGGATGCAGACTCCGACCTCATCACTATTACGGTGCCAAATGCCATGGAAATGGCAAATAATTACCAACACACTGGTCATTTCAAAGTGTCAGGATGAAATCTGAAGCACGATCCACACTTTTCCCATCTCACGCAACTATGCACTTTCCAACTCTGGAGGTAAACAAATCAAAGGCAGGGCTGACAGAAGCCCCGCACTTACACCCCACCCAGAAATCTCAACTACCAGGCAGGATTCTTATGCTAATGCGAGAACCCTGCTCCGGTTCTGAAAATAATGCTGAAACCACAACAGAATAATACTTAAAAGAACACTTTCTTGGTAGTCTCTAGGACCAACTATTGGAAATGCCAAGATTAATGGGCCTCAGCCTGTTTCGTCTGTGAAAACTCTGGTATGCTTAAGGATGCAGAGACCAACCTTAGGACAATTACGGTGAAAAGTGCTTAGGAAAAATACCAAATAGTTCTCCACTTAGCAGTTCTTTCAAAAGTTGGGCCACACACCTCTTGGAAAGATCGAGTTACTTTGGCCTAGCCTTCGATTGGTCTGGAGAAGCAATCGGCATTCCTAGCTGATGAATCAAATGATTCTGAAAGGAACGGTGAAAAGTGCGGATCCTGTTTCAGTCTTTAGACTGAAACAGGATCCGCACTATTCACCTGTCCCACAAAGGCGCACTTCTCATGTCTGGCGCTAGTCCTACAAACCCAGGACTGACAGAGGCCCTGCACTTGCCACCCCAGAAAAATATCTCATCTCCAAAGAAGGATTCTTCCGCTACCGGTTGAAAAGGGCTCCCGTTCTTGAAACAGTGGTGAAAAAATTGTGAAATAATACTGAAAACAATCCTATCTTACAAGGCTCCTGTGCCACCCATGGGAATTAGCTAGTTACCTGGGCCTCAGCAGAGGTTTCTCTGCAAAAAGCATCATAGGCTTCAGGATGCAGACTCCGACCTCATCACTATTACGGTGCCAAATGCCATGGAAATGGCAAATAATTACCAACACACTGGTCATTTCAAAGTGTCAGGATGAAATCTGAAGCACGATCCACACTTTTCCCATCTCACGCAACTATGCACTTTCCAACTCTGGAGGTAAACAAATCAAAGGCAGGGCTGACAGAAGCCCCGCACTTACACCCCACCCAGAAATCTCAACTACCAGGCAGGATTCTTATGCTAATGCGAGAACCCTGCTCCGGTTCTGAAAATAATGCTGAAACCACAACAGAATAATACTTAAAAGAACACTTTCTTGGTAGTCTCTAGGACCAACTATTGGAAATGCCAAGATTAATGGGCCTCAGCCTGTTTCGTCTGTGAAAACTCTGGTATGCTTAAGGATGCAGAGACCAACCTTAGGACAATTACGGTGAAAAGTGCTTAGGAAAAATACCAAATAGTTCTCCACTTAGCAGTTCTTTCAAAAGTTGGGCCACACACCTCTTGGAAAGATCGAGTTACTTTGGCCTAGCCTTCGATTGGTCTGGAGAAGCAATCGGCATTCCTAGCTGATGAATCAAATGATTCTGAAAGGAACGGTGAAAAGTGCGGATCCTGTTTCAGTCTTTAGACTGAAACAGGATCCGCACTATTCACCTGTCCCACAAAGGCGCACTTCTCATGTCTGGCGCTAGTCCTACAAACCCAGGACTGACAGAGGCCCTGCACTTGCCACCCCAGAAAAATATCTCATCTCCAAAGAAGGATTCTTCCGCTACCGGTTGAAAAGGGCTCCCGTTCTTGAAACAGTGGTGAAAAAATTGTGAAATAATACTGAAAACAATCCTATCTTACAAGGCTCCTGTGCCACCCATGGGAATTAGCTAGTTACCTGGGCCTCAGCAGAGGTTTCTCTGCAAAAAGCTTCATAGGCTTCAGGATGCAGAGACCGACCTCATGACTATTACGGGGCCAAACGCCATGGAAATGGCAAATAATTACCAACACACTGGTCATTTCAAAGTGTCTGGATGAAATCTGAAGCACGATCCACACTTTTCCCATCTCACGCAAATATGCACTTTCCAACTCTGGAGGTAAACAAATCAAAGGCAGGGCTGACAGAAGCCCGGCACCTACACCCCACCCAGAAATCTCAACTACCAGGCAAGATTCTTATGCTAATGCGAGAACCCTGCTCGGGTTCTGAAAATAATGCTGAAACCACAACAGAATAATACTTAAAAGAACACTTTCTTTGTAGTCTCTAGGACCAACTATTGGAAATGCCAAGATTAATGGGCCTCAGCCTGTTTCGTCTGTGAAAACTCTGGTATGCTTAAGGATGCAGAGACCAACCTTAGGACAATTACGGTGAAAAGTGCTTAGGAAAAATACCAAATAGTTCTCCACTTAGCAGTTCTTTCAAAAGTTGGGCCACACACCTCTTGGAAAGATCGAGTTACTTTGGCCTAGCCTTTGATTGGTCTGGAGAAGCAATCGGCATTCCTAGCTGATGAATCAAATGATTCTGAAAGGAACGGTGAAAAGTGCGGATCCTGTTTCAGTCTTTAGACTGAAACAGGATCCGCACTATTCACCTGTCCCACAAAGGCGCACTTCTCATGTCTGGCGCTAGTCCAACAAACCCAGGACTGACAGAGGCCCTGCACTTGCCACCCCAGAAAAATATCTCATCTCCAAAGAAGGATTCTTCCGCTAACGGTTGAAAAGGGCTCCCGTTCTTGAAACAGTGGTGAAAAAATGGTGAAATAATACTGAAAACAATCCTATCTTCCAAGGCTCCTGTGCCAGCTATGGGAAATAGCAAGTTACCTGGGCCTCAGCAGAGGTTTCTCTGCAAAAAGCATCATAGGCTTCAGGATGCAGAGTCCGACCTCATCACTATTACGGTGCCAAATGCCATGGAAATGGCAAATAATTACCAACACACTGGTCATTTCAAAGTGTCAGGATGAAATCTGAAGCACGATCCACACTTTTCCCATCTCACGCAACTATGCACTTTCCAACTCTGGAGGTAAACAAATCAAAGGCAGGGCTGACAGAAGCCCCGCACTTACACCCCACCCAGAAATCTCAACTACCAGGCAGGATTCTTATGCTAATGCGAGAACCCTGCTCCGGTTCTGAAAATAATGCTGAAACCACAACAGAATAATACTTAAAAGAACACTTTCTTGGTAGTCTCTAGGACCAACTATTGGAAATGCCAAGATTAATGGGCCTCAGCCTGTTTCGTCTGTGAAAACTCTGGTATGCTTAAGGATGCAGAGACCAACCTTAGGACAATTACGGTGAAAAGTGCTTAGGAAAAATACCAAATAGTTCTCCACTTAGCAGTTCTTTCAAAAGTTGGGCCACACACCTCTTGGAAAGATCGAGTTACTTTGGCCTAGCCTTTGATTGGTCTGGAGAAGCAATCGGCATTCCTAGCTGATGAATCAAATGATTCTGAAAGGAACGGTGAAAAGTGCGGATCCTGTTTCAGTCTTTAGACTGAAACAGGATCCGCACTATTCACCTGTCCCACAAAGGCGCACTTCTCATGTCTGGCGCTAGTCCTACAAACCCAGGACAGACAGAGGCCCTGCACTTGCCACCCCAGAAAAATATCTCATCTCCAAAGAAGGATTCTTCCGCTACCGGTTGAAAAGGGCTCTCGTTCTTGAAACAGTGGTGAAAAAATGGTGAAATAATACTGAAAACAATCCTATCTTACAAGGCTCCTGTGCCACCCATGGGAATTAGCTAGTTACCTGGGCCTCAGCAGAGGTTTCTCTGCAAAAAGCTTCATAGGCTTCAGGATGCAGAGACCGACCTCATGACTATTACGGGGCCAAACGCCATGGAAATGGCAAATAATTACCAACACACTGGTCATTTCAAAGTGTCTGGATGAAATCTGAAGCACGATCCACACTTTTCCCATCTCACGCAAATATGCACTTTCCAACTCTGGAGGTAAACAAATCAAAGGCAGGGCTGACAGAAGCCCGGCACCTACACCCCACCCAGAAATCTCAACTACCAGGCAGGATTCTTATGCTAATGCGAGAACCCTGCTCGGGTTCTGAAAATAATGCTGAAACCACAACAGAATAATACTTAAAAGAACACTTTCTTTGTAGTCTCTAGGACCAACTATTGGAAATGCCAAGATTAATGGGCCTCAGCCTGTTTCGTCTGTGAAAACTCTGGTATGCTTAAGGATGCAGAGACCAACCTTAGGACAATTACGGTGAAAAGTGCTTAGGAAAAATACCAAATAGTTCTCCACTTAGCAGTTCTTTCAAAAGTTGGGCCACACACCTCTTGGAAAGATCGAGTTACTTTGGCCTAGCCTTTGATTGGTCTGGAGAAGCAATCGGCATTCCTAGCTGATGAATCAAATGATTCTGAAAGGAACGGTGAAAAGTGCGGATCCTGTTTCAGTCTTTAGACTGAAACAGGATCCGCACTATTCACCTGTCCCACAAAGGCGCACTTCTCATGTCTGGCGCTAGTCCAACAAACCCAGGACTGACAGAGGCCCTGCACTTGCCACCCCAGAAAAATATCTCATCTCCAAAGAAGGATTCTTCCGCTAACGGTTGAAAAGGGCTCCCGTTCTTGAAACAGTGGTGAAAAAATGGTGAAATAATACTGAAAACAATCCTATCTTCCAAGGCTCCTGTGCCAGCTATGGGAAATAGCAAGTTACCTGGGCCTCAGCAGAGGTTTCTCTGCAAAAAGCATCATAGGCTTCAGGATGCAGAGTCCGACCTCATCACTATTACGGTGCCAAATGCCATGGAAATGGCAAATAATTACCAACACACTGGTCATTTCAAAGTGTCAGGATGAAATCTGAAGCACGATCCACACTTTTCCCATCTCACGCAACTATGCACTTTCCAACTCTGGAGGTAAACAAATCAAAGGCAGGGCTGACAGAAGCCCCGCACTTACACCCCACCCAGAAATCTCAACTACCAGGCAGGATTCTTATGCTAATGCGAGAACCCTGCTCCGGTTCTGAAAATAATGCTGAAACCACAACAGAATAATACTTAAAAGAACACTTTCTTGGTAGTCTCTAGGACCAACTATTGGAAATGCCAAGATTAATGGGCCTCAGCCTGTTTCGTCTGTGAAAACTCTGGTATGCTTAAGGATGCAGAGACCAACCTTAGGACAATTACGGTGAAAAGTGCTTAGGAAAAATACCAAATAGTTCTCCACTTAGCAGTTCTTTCAAAAGTTGGGCCACACACCTCTTGGAAAGATCGAGTTACTTTGGCCTAGCCTTTGATTGGTCTGGAGAAGCAATCGGCATTCCTAGCTGATGAATCAAATGATTCTGAAAGGAACGGTGAAAAGTGCGGATCCTGTTTCAGTCTTTAGACTGAAACAGGATCCGCACTATTCACCTGTCCCACAAAGGCGCACTTCTCATGTCTGGCGCTAGTCCTACAAACCCAGGACTGACAGAGGCCCTGCACTTGCCACCCCAGAAAATTATCTCATCTCCAAAGAAGGATTCTTCCGCTAACGGTTGAGAAGGGCTCCCGTTCTTGAAACAGTGGTGAAAAAATGGTGAAATAATACTGAAAACAATCCTATCTTCCAAGGCTCCTGTGCCAGCTATGGGAAATAGCAAGTTACCTGGGCCTCAGCAGAGGTTTCTCTGCAAAAAGCATCATAGGCTTCAGGATGCAGAGTCCGACCTCATCACTATTACGGTGCCAAATGCCATGGAAATGGCAAATAATTACCAACACACTGGTCATTTCAAAGTGTCAGGATGAAATCTGAAGCACGATCCACACTTTTCCCATCTCACGCAACTATGCACTTTCCAACTCTGGAGGTAAACAAATCAAAGGCAGGGCTGACAGAAGCCCCGCACCTACACCCCACCCAGAAATCTCAACTACCAGGCAGGATTCTTATGCTAATGCGAGAACCCTGCTCCGGTTCTGAAAATAATGCTGAAACCACAACAGAATAATACTTAAAAGAACACTTTCTTGGTAGTCTCTAGGACCAACTATTGGAAATGCCAAGATTAATGGGCCTCAGCCTGTTTCGTCTGTGAAAACTCTGGTATGCTTAAGGATGCAGAGACCAACCTTAGGACAATTACGGTGAAAAGTGCTTAGGAAAAATACCAAATAGTTCTCCACTTAGCGGTTCTTTCAAAAGTTGGGCCACACACCTCTTGGAAAGATCGAGTTACTTTGGCCTAGCCTTCGATTGGTCTGGAGAAGCAATCGGCATTCCTAGCTGATGAATCAAATGATTCTGAAAGGAACGGTGAAAAGTGCGGATCCTGTTTCAGTCTTTAGACTGAAACAGGATCCGCACTATTCACCTGTCCCACAAAGGCGCACTTCTCATGTCTGGCGCTAGTCCAACAAACCCAGGACTGACAGAGGCCCTGCACTTGCCACCCCAGAAAAATATCTCATCTCCAAAGAAGGATTCTTCCGCTACCGGTTGAAAAGGGCTCCCGTTGTTGAAACAGTGGTGAAAAAATGGTGAAATAATACTGAAAACAATCCTATCTTCCAAGGCTCCTGTGCCAGCTATGGGAAATAGCAAGTTACCTGGGCCTCAGCAGAGGTTTCTCTGCAAAAAGCATCATAGGCTTCAGGATGCAGAGTCCGACCTCATCACTATTACGGTGCCAAATGCCATGGAAATGGCAAATAATTACCAACACACTGGTCATTTCAAAGTGTCAGGATGAAATCTGAAGCACGATCCACACTTTTCCCATCTCACGCAACTATGCACTTTCCACCTCTGGAGGTAAACAAATCAAAGGCAGGGCTGACAGAAGCCCCGCACTTACACCCCACCCAGAAATCTCAACTACCAGGCAGGATTCTTATGCTAATGCGAGAACCCTGCTCCGGTTCTGAAAATAATGCTGAAACCACAACAGAATAATACTTAAAAGAACACTTTCTTGGTAGTCTCTAGGACCAACTATTGGAAATGCCAAGATTAATGGGCCTCAGCCTGTTTCGTCTGTGAAAACTCTGGTATGCTTAAGGATGCAGAGACCAACCTTAGGACAATTACGGTGAAAAGTGCTTAGGAAAAATACCAAATAGTTCTCCACTTAGCAGTTCTTTCAAAAGTTGGGCCACACACCTCTTGGAAAGATCGAGTTACTTTGGCCTAGCCTTTGATTGGTCTGGAGAAGCAATCGGCATTCCTAGCTGATGAATCAAATGATTCTGAAAGGAACGGTGAAAAGTGCGGATCCTGTTTCAGTCTTTAGACTGAAACAGGATCCGCACTATTCACCTGTCCCACAAAGGCGCACTTCTCATGTCTGGCGCTAGTCCTACAAACCCAGGACTGACAGAGGCCCTGCACTTGCCACCCCAGAAAAATATCTCATCTCCAAAGACGGATTCTTCCGCTACCGGTTGAAAAGGGCTCTCGTTCTTGAAACAGTGGTGAAAAAATGGTGAAATAATACTGAAAACAATCCTATCTTACAAGGCTCCTGTGCCACCCATGGGAATTAGCTAGTTACCTGGGCCTCAGCAGAGGTTTCTCTGCAAAAAGCTTCATAGGCTTCAGGATGCAGAGACAGACCTCATGACTATTACGGTGCCAAACGCCATGGAAATGGCAAATAATTACCAACACACTGGTCATTTCAAAGTGTCTGGATGAAATCTGAAGCACGATCCACACTTTTCCCATCTCACGCAAATATGCACTTTCCAACTCTGGAGGTAAACAAATCAAAGGCAGGGCTGACAGAAGCCCCGCACCTACACCCCACCCAGAAATCTCAACTACCAGGCAGGATTCTTTTGCTAATGCGAGAACCCTGCTCCGGTTCTGAAAATAGTGCTGAAACCATAACAGAATAATACTTAAAAGAACACTTTCTTGGTAGTCTCTAGAACCAACTATTGGAAATGCCAAGATTAATGGGCCTCAGCCTGTTTCGTCTGTGAAAACTCTCGTATGCTTAAGGATGCAGAGAACAACCTTATGACAATTACGGTGAAAAGTGCTTCGGAAAAAAACCAAATAATTCTCCACTTAGCGGTTCTTTCAAAAGTTGGGCCACACACCTCTTGGAAAGATCGAGTTACTTTGGCCTAGCCTTTGATTGGTCTGGAGAAGCAATCGGCATTCCTAGCTGATGAATCAAATGATTCTGAAAGGAACGGTGAAAAGTGCGGATCCTGTTTCAGTCTTTAGACTGAAACAGGATCCGCACTATTCACCTGTCCCACAAAGGCGCACTTCTCATGTCTGGCGCTAGTCCTACAAACCCAGGACTGACAGAGGCCCTGCACTTGCCACCCCAGAAAAATATCTCATCTCCAAAGAAGGATTCTTCCGCTAACGGTTGAAAAGGGCTCCCGTTCTTGAAACAGTGGTGAAAAAATGGTGAAATAATACTGAAAACAATCCTATCTTCCAAGGCTCCTGTGCCAGCTATGGGAAATAGCAAGTTACCTGGGCCTCAGCAGAGGTTTCTCTGCAAAAAGCATCATAGGCTTCAGGATGCAGAGTCCGACCTCATCACTATTACGGTGCCAAATGCCATGGAAATGGCAAATAATTACCAACACACTGGTCATTTCAAAGTGTCAGGATGAAATCGGAAGCACGATCCACACTTTTCCCATCTCACGCAACTATGCACTTTCCAACTCTGGAGGTAAACAAATCAAAGGCAGGGCTGACAGAAGCCCCGCACTTACACCCCACCCAGAAATCTCAACTACCAGGCAGGATTCTTATGCTAATGCGAGAACCCTGCTCCGGTTCTGAAAATAATGCTGAAACCACAACAGAATAATACTTAAAAGAACACTTTCTTGGTAGTCTCTAGGACCAACTATTGGAAATGCCAAGATTAATGGGCCTCAGCCTGTTTCGTCTGTGAAAACTCTGGTATGCTTAAGGATGCAGAGACCAACCTTAGGACAATTACGGTGAAAAGTGCTTAGGAAAAATACCAAATAGTTCTCCACTTAGCGGTTCTTTCAAAAGTTGGGCCACACACCTCTTGGAAAGATCGAGTTACTTTGGCCTAGCCTTCGATTGGTCTGGAGAAGCAATCGGCATTCCTAGCTGATGAATCAAATGATTCTGAAAGGAACGGTGAACAGTGCGGATCCTGTTTCAGTCTTTAGACTGAAACAGGATCCGCACTATTCACCTGTCCCACAAAGGCGCACTTCTCATGTCTGGCGCTAGTCCAACAAACCCAGGACTGACAGAGGCCCTGCACTTGCCACCCCAGAAAAATATCTCATCTCCAAAGAAGGATTCTTCCGCTACCGGTTGAAAAGGGCTCCCGTTCTTGAAACAGTGGTGAAAAAACGGTGAAATAATACTGAAAACAATCCTATCTTCCAAGGCTCCTGTGCCAGCTATGGGAAATAGCAAGTTACCTGGGCCTCAGCAGAGGTTTCTCTGCAAAAAGCATCATAGGCTTCAGGATGCAGAGACCGACCTCATGACTATTACGGGGCCAAACGCCATGGAAATGGCAAATAATTACCAACACACTGGTCATTTCAAAGTGTCAGGATGAAATCGGAAGCACGATCCACACTTTTCCCATCTCACGCAACTATGCACTTTCCAACTCTGGAGGTAAACAAATCAAAGGCAGGGCTGACAGAAGCCCCGCACTTACACCCCACCCAGAAATCTCAACTACCAGGCAGGATTCTTATGCTAATGCGAGAACCCTGCTCCGGTTCTGAAAATAATGCTGAAACCACAACAGAATAATACTTAAAAGAACACTTTCTTGGTAGTCTCTAGGACCAACTATTGGAAATGCCAAGATTAATGGGCCTCAGCCTGTTTCGTCTGTGAAAACTCTGGTATGCTTAAGGATGCAGAGACCAACCTTAGGACAATTACGGTGAAAAGTGCTTAGGAAAAATACCAAATAGTTCTCCACTTAGCGGTTCTTTCAAAAGTTGGGCCACACACCTCTTGGAAAGATCGAGTTACTTTGGCCTAGCCTTCGATTGGTCTGGAGAAGCAATCGGCATTCCTAGCTGATGAATCAAATGATTCTGAAAGGAACGGTGAAAAGTGCGGATCCTGTTTCAGTCTTTAGACTGAAACAGGATCCGCACTATTCACCTGTCCCACAAAGGCGCACTTCTCATGTCTGGCGCTAGTCCAACAAACCCAGGACTGACAGAGGCCCTGCACTTGCCACCCCAGAAAAATATCTCATCTCCAAAGAAGGATTCTTCCGCTACCGGTTGAAAAGGGCTCCCGTTCTTGAAACAGTGGTGAAAAAACGGTGAAATAATACTGAAAACAATCCTATCTTCCAAGGCTCCTGTGCCAGCTATGGGAAATAGCAAGTTACCTGGGCCTCAGCAGAGGTTTCTCTGCAAAAAGCATCATAGGCTTCAGGATGCAGAGACCGACCTCATGACTATTACGGGGCCAAACGCCATGGAAATGGCAAATAATTACCAACACACTGGTCATTTCAAAGTGTCTGGATGAAATCTGAAGCACGATCCACACTTTTCCCATCTCACGCAAATATGCACTTTCCAACTCTGGAGGTAAACAAATCAAAGGCAGGGCTGACAGAAGCCCCGCACCTACACCCCACCCAGAAATCTCAACTACCAGGCAGGATTCTTATGCTAATGCGAGAACCCTGCTCGGGTTCTGAAAATAATGTTGAAACCACAACAGAATAATACTTAAAAGAACACTTTCTTGGTAGTCTCTAGGACCAACTATTGGAAATGCCAAGATTAATGGGCCTCAGCCTGTTTCGTCTGTGAAAACTCTGGTATGCTTAAGGATGCAGAGACCAACCTTAGGACAATTAAGGTGAAAAGTGCTTAGGAAAAATACCAAATAGTTCTCCACTTAGCGGTTCTTTCAAAAGTTGGGCCACACACCTCTTGGAAAGATCGAGTTACTTTGGCCTAGCCTTCGATTGGTCTGGAGAAGCAATCGCCATTCCTAGCTGATGAATCAAATGATTCTGAAAGGAACGGTGAAAAGTGCGGATCCTGTTTCAGTCTTTAGACTGAAACAGGATCCGCACTATTCACCTGTCCCACAAAGGCGCACTTCTCATGTCTGGCGCTAGTCCTACAAACCCAGGACTGACAGAGGCCCTGCACTTGCCACCCCAGAAAAATATCTCATCTCCAAAGAAGGATTCTTCCGCTACCGGTTGAAAAGGGCTCCCGTTCTTGAAACAGTGGTGAAAAAACGGTGAAATAATACTGAAAACAATCCTATCTTCCAAGGCTCCTGTGCCAGCTATGGGAAATAGCAAGTTACCTGGGCCTCAGCAGAGGTTTCTCTGCAAAAAGCATCATAGGCTTCAGGATGCAGAGACCGACCTCATGACTATTACGGGGCCAAACGCCATGGAAATGGCAAATAATTACCAACACACTGGTCATTTCAAAGTGTCTGGATGAAATCTGAAGCACGATCCACACTTTTCCCATCTCACGCAAATATGCACTTTCCAACTCTGGAGGTAAACAAATCAAAGGCAGGGCTGACAGAAGCCCCGCACCTACACCCCACCCAGAAATCTCAACTACCAGGCAGGATTCTTTTGCTAATGCGAGAACCCTGCTCCGGTTCTGAAAATAGTGCTGAAACCATAACAGAATAATACTTAAAAGAACACTTTCTTGGTAGTCTCTAGGACCAACTATTGGAAATGCCAAGATTAATGGGCCTCAGCCTGTTTCGTCTGTGAAAACTCTCGTATGCTTAAGGATGCAGAGACCAACCTTAGGACAATTACGGTGAAAAGTGCTTCGGAAAAAAACCAAATAATTCTCCACTTAGCGGTTCTTTCAAAAGTTGGGCCACACACCTCTTGGAAAGATCGAGTTACTTTGGCCTAGCCTTTGATTGGTCTGGAGAAGCAATCGGCATTCCTAGCTGATGAATCAAATGATTCTGAAAGGAACGGTGAAAAGTGCGGATCCTGTTTCAGTCTTTAGACTGAAACAGGATCCGCACTATTCACCTGTCCCACAAAGGCGCACTTCTCATGTCTGGCGCTAGTCCAACAAACCCAGGACTGACAGAGGCCCTGCACTTGCCACCCCAGAAAAATATCTCATCTCCAAAGAAGGATTCTTCCGCTACCGGTTGAAAAGGGCTCCCGTTCTTGAAACAGTGGTGAAAAAACGGTGAAATAATACTGAAAACAATCCTATCTTCCAAGGCTCCTGTGCCAGCTATGGGAAATAGCAAGTTACCTGGGCCTCAGCAGAGGTTTCTCTGCAAAAAGCATCATAGGCTTCAGGATGCAGAGACCGACCTCATGACTATTACGGGGCCAAACGCCATGGAAATGGCAAATAATTACCAACACACTGGTCATTTCAAAGTGTCTGGATGAAATCTGAAGCACGATCCACACTTTTCCCATCTCACGCAAATATGCACTTTCCAACTCTGGAGGTAAACAAATCAAAGGCAGGGCTGACAGAAGCCCCGCACCTACACCCCACCCAGAAATCTCAACTACCAGGCAGGATTCTTATGCTAATGCGAGAACCCTGCTCGGGTTCTGAAAATAATGCTGAAACCACAACAGAATAATACTTAAAAGAACACTTTCTTGGTAGTCTCTAGGACCAACTATTGGAAATGCCAAGATTAATGGGCCTCAGCCTGTTTCGTCTGTGAAAACTCTGGTATGCTTAAGGATGCAGAGACCAACCTTAGGACAATTAAGGTGAAAAGTGCTTAGGAAAAATACCAAATAGTTCTCCACTTAGCGGTTCTTTCAAAAGTTGGGCCACACACCTCTTGGAAAGATCGAGTTACTTTGGCCTAGCCTTTGATTGGTCTGGAGAAGCAATCGGCATTCCTAGCTGATGAATCAAATGATTCTGAAAGGAACGGTGAAAAGTGCGGATCCTGTTTCAGTCTTTAGACTGAAACAGGATCCGCACTATTCACCTGTCCCACAAAGGCGCACTTCTCATGTCTGGCGCTAGTCCAACAAACCCAGGACTGACAGAGGCCCTGCACTTGCCACCCCAGAAAAATATCTCATCTCCAAAGAAGGATTCTTCCGCTAACGGTTGAAAAGGGCTCCCGTTCTTGAAACAGTGGTGAAAAAATGGTGAAATAATACTGAAAACAATCCTATCTTCCAAGGCTCCTGTGCCAGCTATGGGAAATAGCAAGTTACCTGGGCCTCAGCAGAGGTTTCTCTGCAAAAAGCATCATAGGCTTCAGGATGCAGAGTCCGACCTCATCACTATTACGGTGCCAAATGCCATGGAAATGGCAAATAATTACCAACACACTGGTCATTTCAAAGTGTCAGGATGAAATCTGAAGCACGATCCACACTTTTCCCATCTCACGCAACTATGCACTTTCCAACTCTGGAGGTAAACAAATCAAAGGCAGGGCTGACAGAAGCCCCGCACTTACACCCCACCCAGAAATCTCAACTACCAGGCAGGATTCTTATGCTAATGCGAGAACCCTGCTCCGGTTCTGAAAATAATGCTGAAACCACAACAGAATAATACTTAAAAGAACACTTTCTTGGTAGTCTCTAGGACCAACTATTGGAAATGCCAAGATTAATGGGCCTCAGCCTGTTTCGTCTGTGAAAACTCTGGTATGCTTAAGGATGCAGAGACCAACCTTAGGACAATTACGGTGAAAAGTGCTTAGGAAAAATACCAAATAGTTCTCCACTTAGCAGTTCTTTCAAAAGTTGGGCCACACACCTCTTGGAAAGATCGAGTTACTTTGGCCTAGCCTTTGATTGGTCTGGAGAAGCAATCGGCATTCCTAGCTGATGAATCAAATGATTCTGAAAGGAACGGTGAAAAGTGCGGATCCTGTTTCAGTCTTTAGACTGAAACAGGATCCGCACTATTCACCTGTCCCACAAAGGCGCACTTCTCATGTCTGGCGCTAGTCCTACAAACCCAGGACTGACAGAGGCCCTGCACTTGCCACCCCAGAAAAATATCTCATCTCCAAAGACGGATTCTTCCGCTACCGGTTGAAAAGGGCTCTCGTTCTTGAAACAGTGGTGAAAAAATTGTGAAATAATACTGAAAACAATCCTATGTTACAAGGCTCCTGTGCCACCCATGGGAATTAGCTAGTTACCTGGGCCTCAGCAGAGGTTTCTCTGCAAAAAGCTTCATAGGCTTCAGGATGCAGAGACAGACCTCATGACTATTACGGTGCCAAACGCCATGGAAATGGCAAATAATTACCAACACACTGGTCATTTCAAAGTGTCTGGATGAAATCTGAAGCACGATCCACACTTTTCCCATCTCACGCAAATATGCACTTTCCAACTCTGGAGGTAAACAAATCAAAGGCAGGGCTGACAGAAGCCCCGCACCTACACCCCACCCAGAAATCTCAACTACCAGGCAGGATTCTTTTGCTAATGCGAGAACCCTGCTCCGGTTCTGAAAATAGTGCTGAAACCATAACAGAATAATACTTAAAAGAACACTTTCTTGGTAGTCTCTAGGACCAACTATTGGAAATGCCAAGATTAATGGGCCTCAGCCTGTTTCGTCTGTGAAAACTCTCGTATGCTTAAGGATGCAGAGACCAACCTTATGACAATTACGGTGAAAAGTGCTTAGGAAAAAAACCAAATAATTCTCCACTTAGCGGTTCTTTCAAAAGTTGGGCCACACACCTCTTGGAAAGATCGAGTTACTTTGGCCTAGCCTTTGATTGGTCTGGAGAAGCAATCGGCATTCCTAGCTGATGAATCAAATGATTCTGAAAGGAACGGTGAAAAGTGCGGATCCTGTTTCAGTCTTTAGACTGAAACAGGATCCGCACTATTCACCTGTCCCACAAAGGCGCACTTCTCATGTCTGGCGCTAGTCCTACAAACCCAGGACTGACAGAGGCCCTGCACTTGCCACCCCAGAAAAATATCTCATCTCCAAAGAAGGATTCTTCCGCTAACGGTTGAAAAGGGCTCCCGTTCTTGAAACAGTGGTGAAAAAATGGTGAAATAATACTGAAAACAATCCTATCTTCCAAGGCTCCTGTGCCAGCTATGGGAAATAGCAAGTTACCTGGGCCTCAGCAGAGGTTTCTCTGCAAAAAGCATCATAGGCTTCAGGATGCAGAGTCCGACCTCATCACTATTACGGTGCCAAATGCCATGGAAATGGCAAATAATTACCAACACACTGGTCATTTCAAAGTGTCAGGATGAAATCGGAAGCACGATCCACACTTTTCCCATCTCACGCAACTATGCACTTTCCAACTCTGGAGGTAAACAAATCAAAGGCAGGGCTGACAGAAGCCCCGCACTTACACCCCACCCAGAAATCTCAACTACCAGGCAGGATTCTTATGCTAATGCGAGAACCCTGCTCCGGTTCTGAAAATAATGCTGAAACCACAACAGAATAATACTTAAAAGAACACTTTCTTGGTAGTCTCTAGGACCAACTATTGGAAATGCCAAGATTAATGGGCCTCAGCCTGTTTCGTCTGTGAAAACTCTGGTATGCTTAAGGATGCAGAGACCAACCTTAGGACAATTACGGTGAAAAGTGCTTAGGAAAAATACCAAATAGTTCTCCACTTAGCAGTTCTTTCAAAAGTTGGGCCACACACCTCTTGGAAAGATCGAGTTACTTTGGCCTAGCCTTTGATTGGTCTGGAGAAGCAATCGGCATTCCTAGCTGATGAATCAAATGATTCTGAAAGGAACGGTGAAAAGTGCGGATCCTGTTTCAGTCTTTAGACTGAAACAGGATCCGCACTATTCACCTGTCCCACAAAGGCGCACTTCTCATGTCTGGCGCTAGTCCTACAAACCCAGGACAGACAGAGGCCCTGCACTTGCCACCCCAGAAAAATATCTCATCTCCAAAGAAGGATTCTTCCGCTACCGGTTGAAAAGGGCTCTCGTTCTTGAAACAGTGGTGAAAAAATTGTGAAATAATACTGAAAACAATCCTATCTTACAAGGCTCCTGTGCCACCCATGGGAATTAGCTAGTTACCTGGGCCTCAGCAGAGGTTTCTCTGCAAAAAGCTTCATAGGCTTCAGGATGCAGAGACCGACCTCATGACTATTACGGGGCCAAACGCCATGGAAATGGCAAATAATTACCAACACACTGGTCATTTCAAAGTGTCTGGATGAAATCTGAAGCACGATCCACACTTTTCCCATCTCACGCAAATATGCACTTTCCAACTCTGGAGGTAAACAAATCAAAGGCAGGGCTGACAGAAGCCCGGCACCTACACCCCACCCAGAAATCTCAACTACCAGGCAGGATTCTTATGCTAATGCGAGAACCCTGCTCGGGTTCTGAAAATAATGCTGAAACCACAACAGAATAATACTTAAAAGAACACTTTCTTTGTAGTCTCTAGGACCAACTATTGGAAATGCCAAGATTAATGGGCCTCAGCCTGTTTCGTCTGTGAAAACTCTCGTATGCTTAAGGATGCAGAGACCAACCTTAGGACAATTACGGTGAAAAGTGCTTAGGAAAAATACCAAATAGTTCTCCACTTAGCGGTTCTTTCAAAAGTTGGGCCACACACCTCTTGGAAAGATCGAGTTACTTTGGCCTAGCCTTCGATTGGTCTGGAGAAGCAATCGGCATTCCTAGCTGATGAATCAAATGATTCTGAAAGGAACGGTGAAAAGTGCGGATCCTGTTTCAGTCTTTAGACTGAAACAGGATCCGCACTATTCACCTGTCCCACAAAGGCGCACTTCTCATGTCTGGCGCTAGTCCTACAAACCCAGGACTGACAGAGGCCCTGCACTTGCCACCCCAGAAAAATATCTCATCTCCAAAGAAGGATTCTTCCGCTACCGGTTGAAAAGGGCTCTCGTTCTTGAAACAGTGGTGAAAAAATGGTGAAATAATACTGAAAACAATCCTATCTTACAAGGCTCCTGTGCCACCCATGGGAATTAGCTAGTTACCTGGGCCTCAGCAGAGGTTTCTCTGCAAAAAGCTTCATAGGCTTCAGGATGCAGAGACCGACCTCATGACTATTACGGGGCCAAACGCCATGGAAATGGCAAATAATTACCAACACACTGGTCATTTCAAAGTGTCTGGATGAAATCTGAAGCACGATCCACACTTTTCCCATCTCACGCAAATATGCACTTTCCAACTCTGGAGGTAAACAAATCAAAGGCAGGGCTGACAGAAGCCCCGCACCTACACCCCACCCAGAAATCTCAACTACCAGGCAGGATTCTTTTGCTAATGCGAGAACCCTGCTCCGGTTCTGAAAATAGTGCTGAAACCATAACAGAATAATACTTAAAAGAACACTTTCTTGGTAGTCTCTAGGACCAACTATTGGAAATGCCAAGATTAATGGGCCTCAGCCTGTTTCGTCTGTGAAAACTCTCGTATGCTTAAGGATGCAGAGACCAACCTTAGGACAATTACGGTGAAAAGTGCTTCGGAAAAAAACCAAATAATTCTCCACTTAGCGGTTCTTTCAAAAGTTGGGCCACACACCTCTTGGAAAGATCGAGTTACTTTGGCCTAGCCTTTGATTGGTCTGGAGAAGCAATCGGCATTCCTAGCTGATGAATCAAATGATTCTGAAAGGAACGGTGAAAAGTGCGGATCCTGTTTCAGTCTTTAGACTGAAACAGGATCCGCACTATTCACCTGTCCCACAAAGGCGCACTTCTCATGTCTGGCGCTAGTCCTACAAACCCAGGACTGACACAGGCCCTGCACTTGCCACCCCAGAAAAATATCTCATCTCCAAAGAAGGATTCTTCCGCTAACGGTTGAAAAGGGCTCCCGTTCTTGAAACAGTGGTGAAAAAATGGTGAAATAATACTGAAAACAATCCTATCTTCCAAGGCTCCTGTGCCAGCTATGGGAAATAGCAAGTTACCTGGGCCTCAGCAGAGGTTTCTCTGCAAAAAGCATCATAGGCTTCAGGATGCAGAGTCCGACCTCATCACTATTACGGTGCCAAATGCCATGGAAATGGCAAATAATTACCAACACACTGGTCATTTCAAAGTGTCAGGATGAAATCTGAAGCACGATCCACACTTTTCCCATCTCACGCAACTATGCACTTTCCAATTCTGGAGGTAAACAAATCAAAGGCAGGGCTGACAGAAGCCCCGCACCTACACCCCACCCAGAAATCTCAACTACCAGGCAGGATTCTTATGCTAATGCGAGAACCCTGCTCCGGTTCTGAAAATAATGCTGAAACCACAACAGAATAATACTTAAAAGAACACTTTCTTGGTAGTCTCTAGGACCAACTATTGGAAATGCCAAGATTAATGGGCCTCAGCCTGTTTCGTCTGTGAAAACTCTGGTATGCTTAAGGATGCAGAGACCAACCTTAGGACAATTACGGTGAAAAGTGCTTAGGAAAAATACCAAATAGTTCTCCACTTAGCGGTTCTTTCAAAAGTTGGGCCACACACCTCTTGGAAAGATCGAGTTACTTTGGCCTAGCCTTCGATTGGTCTGGAGAAGCAATCGGCATTCCTAGCTGATGAATCAAATGATTCTGAAAGGAACGGTGAAAAGTGCGGATCCTGTTTCAGTCTTTAGACTGAAACAGGATCCGCACTATTCACCTGTCCCACAAAGGCGCACTTCTCATGTCTGGCGCTAGTCCAACAAACCCAGGACTGACAGAGGCCCTGCACTTGCCACCCCAGAGAAATATCTCATCTCCAAAGAAGGATTCTTCCGCTACCGGTTGAAAAGGGCTCCCGTTCTTGAAACAGTGGTGAAAAAACGGTGAAATAATACTGAAAACAATCCTATCTTCCAAGGCTCCTGTGCCAGCTATGGGAAATAGCAAGTTACCTGGGCCTCAGCAGAGGTTTCTCTGCAAAAAGCATCATAGGCTTCAGGATGCAGAGACCGACCTCATGACTATTACGGGGCCAAACGCCATGGAAATGGCAAATAATTACCAACACACTGGTCATTTCAAAGTGTCTGGATGAAATCTGAAGCACGATCCACACTTTTCCCATCTCACGCAAATATGCACTTTCCAACTCTGGAGGTAAACAAATCAAAGGCAGGGCTGACAGAAGCCCGGCACCTACACCCCACCCAGAAATCTCAACTACCAGGCAGGATTCTTATGCTAATGCGAGAACCCTGCTCGGGTTCTGAAAATAATGCTGAAACCACAACAGAATAATACTTAAAAGAACACTTTCTTGGTAGTCTCTAGGACCAACTATTGGAAATGCCAAGATTAATGGGCCTCAGCCTGTTTCGTCTGTGAAAACTCTGGTATGCTTAAGGATGCAGAGACCAACCTTAGGACAATTACGGTGAAAAGTGCTTAGGAAAAATACCAAATAGTACTCCACTTAGCGGTTCTTTCAAAAGTTGGGCCACACACCTCTTGGAAAGATCGAGTTACTTTGGCCTAGCCTTCGATTGGTCTGGAGAAGCAATCGGCATTCCTAGCTGATGAATCAAATGATTCTGAAAGGAACGGTGAAAAGTGCGGATCCTGTTTCAGTCTTTAGACTGAAACAGGATCCGCACTATTCACCTGTCCCACAAAGGCGCACTTCTCATGTCTGGCGCTAGTCCTACAAACCCAGGACTGACAGAGGCCCTGCACTTGCCACCCCAGAAAAATATCTCATCTCCAAAGAAGGATTCTTCCGCTACCGGTTGAAAAGGGCTCTCGTTCTTGAAACAGTGGTGAAAAAATGGTGAAATAATACTGAAAACAATCCTATCTTACAAGGCTCCTGTGCCACCCATGGGAATTAGCTAGTTACCTGGGCCTCAGCAGAGGTTTCTCTGCAAAAAGCTTCATAGGCTTCAGGATGCAGAGACCGACCTCATGACTATTACGGGGCCAAACGCCATGGAAATGGCAAATAATTACCAACACACTGGTCATTTCAAAGTGTCTGGATGAAATCTGAAGCACGATCCACACTTTTCCCATCTCACGCAAATATGCACTTTCCAACTCTGGAGGTAAACAAATCAAAGGCAGGGCTGACAGAAGCCCCGCACCTACACCCCACCCAGAAATCTCAACTACCAGGCAGGATTCTTTTGCTAATGCGAGAACCCTGCTCCGGTTCTGAAAATAGTGCTGAAACCATAACAGAATAATACTTAAAAGAACACTTTCTTGGTAGTCTCTAGGACCAACTATTGGAAATGCCAAGATTACTGGGCCTCAGCCTGTTTCGTCTGTGAAAACTCTCGTATGCTTAAGGATGCAGAGACCAACCTTATGACAATTACGGTGAAAAGTGCTTCGGAAAAAAACCAAATAATTCTCCACTTAGCGGTTCTTTCAAAAGTTGGGCCACACACCTCTTGGAAAGATCGAGTTACTTTGGCCTAGCCTTCGATTGGTCTGGAGAAGCAATCGGCATTCCTAGCTGATGAATCAAATGATTATGAAAGGAACGGTGAAAAGTGCGGATCCTGTTTCAGTCTTTAGACTGAAACAGGATCCGCACTATTCACCTGTCCCACAAAGGCGCACTTCTCATGTCTGGCGCTAGTCCTACAAACCCAGGACTGACAGAGGCCCTGCACTTGCCACCCCAGAAAAATATCTCATCTCCAAAGAAGGATTCTTCCGCTAACGGTTGAAAAGGGCTCCCGTTCTTGAAACAGTGGTGAAAAAACGGTGAAATAATACTGAAAACAATCCTATCTTCCAAGGCTCCTGTGCCAGCTATGGGAAATAGCAAGTTACCTGGGCCTCAGCAGAGGTTTCTCTGCAAAAAGCATCATAGGCTTCAGGATGCAGAGACCGACCTCATGACTATTACGGGGCCAAACGCCATGGAAATGGCAAATAATTACCAACACACTGGTCATTTCAAAGTGTCTGGATGAAATCTGAAGCACGATCCACACTTTTCCCATCTCACGCAAATATGCACTTTCCAACTCTGGAGGTAAACAAATCAAAGGCAGGGCTGACAGAAGCCCCGCACCTACACCCCACCCAGAAATCTCAACTACCAGGCAGGATTCTTATGCTAATGCGAGAACCCTGCTCCGGTTCTGAAAATAGTGCTGAAACCATAACAGAATAATACTTAAAAGAACACTTTCTTGGTAGTCTCTAGGACCAACTATTGGAAATGCCAAGATTAATGGGCCTCAGCCTGTTTCGTCTGTGAAAACTCTCGTATGCTTAAGGATGCAGAGACCAACCTTATGACAATTACGGTGAAAAGTGCTTCGGAAAAAAAACAAATAATTCTCCACTTAGCGGTTCTTTCAAAAGTTGGGCCACACACCTCTTGGAAAGATCGAGTTACTTTGGCCTAGCCTTCGATTGGTCTGGAGAAGCAATCGGCATTCCTAGCTGATGAATCAAATGATTCTGAAAGGAACGGTGAAAAGTGCGGATCCTGTTTCAGTCTTTAGACTGAAACAGGATCCGCACTATTCACCTGTCCCACAAAGGCGCACTTCTCATGTCTGGCGCTAGTCCTACAAACCCAGGACTGACAGAGGCCCTGCACTTGCCACCCCAGAAAAATATCTCATCTCCAAAGAAGGATTCTTCCGCTAACGGTTGAAAAGGGCTCCCGTTCTTGAAACAGTGGTGAAAAAATGGTGAAATAATACTGAAAACAATCCTATCTTCCAAGGCTCCTGTGCCAGCTATGGGAAATAGCAAGTTACCTGGGCCTCAGCAGAGGTTTCTCTGCAAAAAGCATCATAGGCTTCAGGATGCAGAGTCCGACCTCATCACTATTACGGTGCCAAATGCCATGGAAATGGCAAATAATTACCAACACACTGGTCATTTCAAAGTGTCAGGATGAAATCTGAAGCACGATCCACACTTTTCCCATCTCACGCAACTATGCACTTTCCAATTCTGGAGGTAAACAAATCAAAGGCAGGGCTGACAGAAGCCCCGCACCTACACCCCACCCAGAAATCTCAACTACCAGGCAGGATTCTTATGCTAATGCGAGAACCCTGCTCCGGTTCTGAAAATAATGCTGAAACCACAACAGAATAATACTTAAAAGAACACTTTCTTGGTAGTCTCTAGGACCAACTATTGGAAATGCCAAGATTAATGGGCCTCAGCCTGTTTCGTCTGTGAAAACTCTGGTATGCTTAAGGATGCAGAGACCAACCTTAGGACAATTACGGTGAAAAGTGCTTAGGAAAAATACCAAATAGTTCTCCACTTAGCAGTTCTTTCAAAAGTTGGGCCACACACCTCTTGGAAAGATCGAGTTACTTTGGCCTAGCCTTTGATTGGTCTGGAGAAGCAATCGGCATTCCTAGCTGATGAATCAAATGATTCTGAAAGGAACGGTGAAAAGTGCGGATCCTGTTTCAGTCTTTAGACTGAAACAGGATCCGCACTATTCACCTGTCCCACAAAGGCGCACTTCTCATGTCTGGCGCTAGTCCTACAAACCCAGGACTGACAGAGGCCCTGCACTTGCCACCCCAGAAAAATATCTCATCTCCAAAAAAGGATTCTTCCGCTACCGGTTGAAAAGGGCTCTCGTTCTTGAAACAGTGGTGAAAAAATGGTGAAATAATACTGAAAACAATCCTATCTTACAAGGCTCCTGTGCCACCCATGGGAATTAGCTAGTTACCTGGGCCTCAGCAGAGGTTTCTCTGCAAAAAGCTTCATAGGCTTCAGGATGCAGAGACCGACCTCATGACTATTACGGGGCCAAACGCCATGGAAATGGCAAATAATTACCAACACACTGGTCATTTCAAAGTGTCTGGATGAAATCTGAAGCACGATCCACACTTTTCCCATCTCACGCAAATATGCACTTTCCAACTCTGGAGGTAAACAAATCAAAGGCAGGGCTGACAGAAGCCCCGCACCTACACCCCACCCAGAAATCTCAACTACCAGGCAGGATTCTTTTGCTAATGCGAGAACCCTGCTCCGGTTCTGAAAATAGTGCTGAAACCATAACAGAATAATACTTAAAAGAACACTTTCTTGGTAGTCTCTAGGACCAACTATTGGAAATGCCAAGATTACTGGGCCTCAGCCTGTTTCGTCTGTGAAAACTCTCGTATGCTTAAGGATGCAGAGACCAACCTTATGACAATTACGGTGAAAAGTGCTTCGGAAAAAAACCAAATAATTCTCCACTTAGCGGTTCTTTCAAAAGTTGGGCCACACACCTCTTGGAAAGATCGAGTTACTTTGGCCTAGCCTTCGATTGGTCTGGAGAAGCAATCGGCATTCCTAGCTGATGAATCAAATGATTCTGAAAGGAACGGTGAAAAGTGCGGATCCTGTTTCAGTCTTTAGACTGAAACAGGATCCGCACTATTCACCTGTCCCACAAAGGCGCACTTCTCATGTCTGGCGCTAGTCCTACAAACCCAGGACTGACAGAGGCCCTGCACTTGCCACCCCAGAAAAATATCTCATCTCCAAAGAAGGATTCTTCCGCTACCGGTTGAAAAGGGCTCCCGTTCTTGAAACAGTGGTGAAAAAACGGTGAAATAATACTGAAAACAATCCTATCTTCCAAGGCTCCTGTGCCAGCTATGGGAAATAGCAAGTTACCTGGGCCTCAGCAGAGGTTTCTCTGCAAAAAGCATCATAGGCTTCAGGATGCAGAGACCGACCTCATGACTATTACGGGGCCAAACGCCATGGAAATGGCAAATAATTACCAACACACTGGTCATTTCAAAGTGTCTGGATGAAATCTGAAGCACGATCCACACTTTTCCCATCTCACGCAAATATGCACTTTCCAACTCTGGAGGTAAACAAATCAAAGGCAGGGCTGACAGAAGCCCCGCACCTACACCCCACCCAGAAATCTCAACTACCAGGCAGGATTCTTATGCTAATGCGAGAACCCTGCTCCGGTTCTGAAAATAGTGCTGAAACCATAACAGAATAATACTTAAAAGAACACTTTCTTGGTAGTCTCTAGGACCAACTATTGGAAATGCCAAGATTAATGGGCCTCAGCCTGTTTCGTCTGTGAAAACTCTCGTATGCTTAAGGATGCAGAGACCAACCTTATGACAATTACGGTGAAAAGTGCTTCGGAAAAAAACCAAATAATTCTCCACTTAGCGGTTCTTTCAAAAGTTGGGCCACACACCTCTTGGAAAGATCGAGTTACTTTGGCCTAGCCTTCGATTGGTCTGGAGAAGCAATCGGCATTCCTAGCTGATGAATCAAATGATTCTGAAAGGAACGGTGAAAAGTGCGGATCCTGTTTCAGTCTTTAGACTGAAACAGGATCCGCACTATTCACCTGTCCCACAAAGGCGCACTTCTCATGTCTGGCGCTAGTCCTACAAACCCAGGACTGACAGAGGCCCTGCACTTGCCACCCCAGAAAAATATCTCATCTCCAAAGAAGGATTCTTCCGCTAACGGTTGAAAAGGGCTCCCGTTCTTGAAACAGTGGTGAAAAAACGGTGAAATAATACTGAAAACAATCCTATCTTCCAAGGCTCCTGTGCCAGCTATGGGAAATAGCAAGTTACCTGGGCCTCAGCAGAGGTTTCTCTGCAAAAAGCATCATAGGCTTCAGGATGCAGAGACCGACCTCATGACTATTACGGGGCCAAACGCCATGGAAATGGCAAATAATTACCAACACACTGGTCATTTCAAAGTGTCTGGATGAAATCTGAAGCACGATCCACACTTTTCCCATCTCACGCAAATATGCACTTTCCAACTGTGGAGGTAAACAAATCAAAGGCAGGGCTGACAGAAGCCCCGCACCTACACCCCACCCAGAAATCTCAACTACCAGGCAGGATTCTTATGCTAATGCGAGAACCCTGCTCCGGTTCTGAAAATAATGCTGAAACCACAACAGAATAATACTTAAAAGAACACTTTCTTGGTAGTCTCTAGGACCAACTATTGGAAATGCCAAGATTAATGGGCCTCAGCCTGTTTCGTCTGTGAAAACTCTCGTATGCTTAAGGATGCAGAGACCAACCTTATGACAATTACGGTGAAAAGTGCTTCAGAAAAAAACCAAATAATTCTCCACTTAGCGGTTCTTTCAAAAGTTGGGCCACACACCTCTTGGAAAGATCGAGTTACTTTGGCCTAGCCTTTGATTGGTCTGGAGAAGCAATCGGCATTCCTAGCTGATGAATCAAATGATTCTGAAAGGAACGGTGAAAAGTGCGGATCCTGTTTCAGTCTTTAGACTGAAACAGGATCCGCACTATTCACCTGTCCCACAAAGGCGCACTTCTCATGTCTGGCGCTAGTCCTACAAACCCAGGACTGACAGAGGCCCTGCACTTGCCACCCCAGAAAAATATCTCATCTCCAAAGAAGGATTCTTCCGCTACCGGTTGAAAAGGGCTCCCGTTCTTGAAACAGTGGTGAAAAAACGGTGAAATAATACTGAAAACAATCCTATCTTCCAAGGCTCCTGTGCCAGCTATGGGAAATAGCAAGTTACCTGGGCCTCAGCAGAGGTTTCTCTGCAAAAAGCATCATAGGCTTCAGGATGCAGAGTCCGACCTCATCACTATTACGGTGCCAAATGCCATGGAAATGGCAAATAATTACCAACACACTGGTCATTTCAAAGTGTCAGGATGAAATCTGAAGCACGATCCACACTTTTCCCATCTCACGCAACTATGCACTTTCCAATTCTGGAGGTAAACAAATCAAAGGCAGGGCTGACAGAAGCCCCGCACCTACACCCCACCCAGAAATCTCAACTACCAGGCAGGATTCTTATGCTAATGCGAGAACCCTGCTCCGGTTCTGAAAATAATGCTGAAACCACAACAGAATAATACTTAAAAGAACACTTTCTTGGTAGTCTCTAGGACCAACTATTGGAAATGCCAAGATTAATGGGCCTCAGCCTGTTTCGTCTGTGAAAACTCTGGTATGCTTAAGGATGCAGAGACCAACCTTAGGACAATTACGGTGAAAAGTGCTTAGGAAAAATACCAAATAGTTCTCCACTTAGCGGTTCTTTCAAAAGTTGGGCCACACACCTCTTGGAAAGATCGAGTTACTTTGGCCTAGCCTTCGATTGGTCTGGAGAAGCAATCGGCATTCCTAGCTGATGAATCAAATGATTCTGAAAGGAACGGTGAAAAGTGCGGATCCTGTTTCAGTCTTTAGACTGAAACAGGATCCGCACTATTCACCTGTCCCACAAAGGCGCACTTCTCATGTCTGGCGCTAGTCCAACAAACCCAGGACTGACAGAGGCCCTGCACTTGCCACCCCAGAAAAATATCTCATCTCCAAAGAAGGATTCTTCCGCTACCGGTTGAAAAGGGCTCCCGTTCTTGAAACAGTGGTGAAAAAACGGTGAAATAATACTGAAAACAATCCTATCTTCCAGGCTCCTGTGCCAGCTATGGGAAATAGCAAGTTACCTGGGCCTCAGCAGAGGTTTCTCTGCAAAAAGCATCATAGGCTTCAGGATGCAGAGACCGACCTCATGACTATTACGGGGCCAAACGCCATGGAAATGGCAAATAATTACCAACACACTGGTCATTTCAAAGTGTCTGGATGAAATCTGAAGCACGATCCACACTTTTCCCATCTCACGCAAATATGCACTTTCCAACTCTGGAGGTAAACAAATCAAAGGCAGGGCTGACAGAAGCCCTGCACCTACACCCCACCCAGAAATCTCAACTACCAGGCAGGATTCTTATGCTAATGCGAGAACCCTGCTCGGGTTCTGAAAATAATGCTGAAACCACAACAGAATAATACTTAAAAGAACACTTTCTTTGTAGTCTCTAGGACCAACTATTGGAAATGCCAAGATTAATGGGCCTCAGCCTGTTTCGTCTGTGAAAACTCTGGTATGCTTAAGGATGCAGAGACCAACCTTAGGACAATTACGGTGAAAAGTGCTTAGGAAAAATACCAAATAGTTCTCCACTTAGCAGTTCTTTCAAAAGTTGGGCCACACACCTCTTGGAAAGATCGAGTTACTTTGGCCTAGCCTTTGATTGGTCTGGAGAAGCAATCGGCATTCCTAGCTGATGAATCAAATGATTCTGAAAGGAACGGTGAAAAGTGCGGATCCTGTTTCAGTCTTTAGACTGAAACAGGATCCGCACTATTCACCTGTCCCACAAAGGCGCACTTCTCATGTCTGGCGCTAGTCCTACAAACCCAGGACTGACAGAGGCCCTGCACTTGCCACCCCAGAAAAATATCTCATCTCCAAAAAAGGATTCTTCCGCTACCGGTTGAAAAGGGCTCTCGTTCTTGAAACAGTGGTGAAAAAATGGTGAAATAATACTGAAAACAATCCTATCTTACAAGGCTCCTGTGCCACCCATGGGAATTAGCTAGTTACCTGGGCCTCAGCAGAGGTTTCTCTGCAAAAAGCTTCATAGGCTTCAGGATGCAGAGACCGACCTCATGACTATTACGGGGCCAAACGCCATGGAAATGGCAAATAATTACCAACACACTGGTCATTTCAAAGTGTCTGGATGAAATCTGAAGCACGATCCACACTTTTCCCATCTCACGCAAATATGCACTTTCCAACTCTGGAGGTAAACAAATCAAAGGCAGGGCTGACAGAAGCCCCGCACCTACACCCCACCCAGAAATCTCAACTACCAGGCAGGATTCTTTTGCTAATGCGAGAACCCTGCTCCGGTTCTGAAAATAGTGCTGAAACCATAACAGAATAATACTTAAAAGAACACTTTCTTGGTAGTCTCTAGGACCAACTATTGGAAATGCCAAGATTACTGGGCCTCAGCCTGTTTCGTCTGTGAAAACTCTCGTATGCTTAAGGATGCAGAGACCAACCTTATGACAATTACGGTGAAAAGTGCTTCGGAAAAAAACCAAATAATTCTCCACTTAGCGGTTCTTTCAAAAGTTGGGCCACACACCTCTTGGAAAGATCGAGTTACTTTGGCCTAGCCTTCGATTGGTCTGGAGAAGCAATCGGCATTCCTAGCTGATGAATCAAATGATTCTGAAAGGAACGGTGAAAAGTGCGGATCCTGTTTCAGTCTTTAGACTGAAACAGGATCCGCACTATTCACCTGTCCCACAAAGGCGCACTTCTCATGTCTGGCGCTAGTCCTACAAACCCAGGACTGACAGAGGCCCTGCACTTGCCACCCCAGAAAAATATCTCATCTCCAAAGAAGGATTCTTCCGCTACCGGTTGAAAAGGGCTCCCGTTCTTGAAACAGTGGTGAAAAAACGGTGAAATAATACTGAAAACAATCCTATCTTCCAAGGCTCCTGTGCCAGCTATGGGAAATAGCAAGTTACCTGGGCCTCAGCAGAGGTTTCTCTGCAAAAAGCATCATAGGCTTCAGGATGCAGAGACCGACCTCATGACTATTACGGGGCCAAACGCCATGGAAATGGCAAATAATTACCAACACACTGGTCATTTCAAAGTGTCTGGATGAAATCTGAAGCACGATCCACACTTTTCCCATCTCACGCAAATATGCACTTTCCAACTCTGGAGGTAAACAAATCAAAGGCAGGGCTGACAGAAGCCCCCCACCTACACCCCACCCAGAAATCTCAACTACCAGGCAGGATTCTTATGCTAATGCGAGAACCCTGCTCGGGTTCTGAAAATAATGCTGAAACCACAACAGAATAATACTTAAAAGAACACTTTCTTTGTAGTCTCTAGGACCAACTATTGGAAATGCCAAGATTAATGGGCCTCAGCCTGTTTCGTCTGTGAAAACTCTGGTATGTTTAAGGATGCAGAGACCAACCTTAGGACAATTACGGTGAAAAGTGCTTAGGAAAAATACCAAATAGTTCTCCACTTAGCGGTTCTTTCAAAAGTTGGGCCACACACCTCTTGGAAAGATCGAGTTACTTTGGCCTAGCCTTTGATTGGTCTGGAGAAGCAATCGGCATTCCTAGCTGATGAATCAAATGATTCTGAAAGGAACGGTGAAAAGTGCGGATCCTGTTTCAGTCTTTAGACTGAAACAGGATCCTCACTATTCACCTGTCCCACAAAGGCGCACTTCTCATGTCTGGCGCTACTCCAACAAACCCAGGACTGACAGAGGCCCTGCACTTGCCACCCCAGAAAAATATCTCATCTCCAAAGAAGGATTCTTCCGCTACCGGTTGAAAAGGGCTCCCGTTCTTGAAACAGTGGTGAAAAAATGGTGAAATAATACTGAAAACAATCCTATCTTCCAAGGCTCCTGTGCCAGCTATGGGAAATAGCAAGTTACCTGGGCCTCAGCAGAGGTTTCTCTGCAAAAAGCATCATAGGCTTCAGGATGCAGAGTCCGACCTCATCACTATTACGGTGCCAAATGCCATGGAAATGGCAAATAATTACCAACACACTGGTCATTTCAAAGTGTCAGGATGAAATCTGAAGCACGATCCACACTTTTCCCATCTCACGCAACTATGCACTTTCCAACTCTGGAGGTAAACAAATCAAAGGCAGGGCTGACAGAAGCCCCGCACTTACACCCCACTCAGAAATCTCAACTACCAGGCAGGATTCTTATGCTAATGCGAGAACCCTGCTCCGGTTCTGAAAATAATGCTGAAACCACAACAGAATAATACTTAAAAGAACACTTTCTTGGTAGTCTCTAGGACCAACTATTGGAAATGCCAAGATTAATGGGCCTCAGCCTGTTTCGTCTGTGAAAACTCTGGTATGCTTAAGGATGCAGAGACCAACCTTAGGACAATTACGGTGAAAAGTGCTTAGGAAAAATACCAAATAGTTCTCCACTTAGCAGTTCTTTCAAAAGTTGGGCCACACACCTCTTGGAAAGATCGAGTTACTTTGGCCTAGCCTTTGATTGGTCTGGAGAAGCAATCGGCATTCCTAGCTGATGAATCAAATAATTCTGAAAGGAACGGTGAAAAGTGCGGATCCTGTTTCAGTCTTTAGACTGAAACAGGATCCGCACTATTCACCTGTCCCACAAAGGCGCACTTCTCATGTCTGGCGGTAGTCCAACAAACCCAGGACTGACAGAGGCCGTGCACTTGCCACCCCAGAAAAATATCTCATCTCCAAAGAAGGATTCTTCCGCTAACGGTTGAAAAGGGCTCCCGTTCTTGAAACAGTGGTGAAAAAATGGTGAAATAATACTGAAAACAATCCTATCTTCCAAGGCTCCTGTGCCAGCTATGGGAAATAGCAAGTTACCTGGGCCTCAGCAGAGGTTTCTCTGCAAAAAGCATCATAGGCTTCAGGATGCAGAGACCGACCTCACGACTATTACGGGGCCAAACGCCATGGAAATGGCAAATAATTACCAACACACTGGTCATTTCAAAGTGTCTGGATGAAATCTGAAGCACGATCCACACTTTTCCCATCTCACGCAAATATGCACTTTCCAACTCTGGAGGTAAACAAATCAAAGGCAGGGCTGACAGAAGCCCCGCACCTACACCCCACCCAGAAATCTCAACTACCAGGCAGGATTCTTATGCTAATGCGAGAACCCTGCTCGGGTTCTGAAAATAATGCTGAAACCACAACAGAATAATACTTAAAAAAACACTTTCTTGGTAGTCTCTAGGACCAACTATTGGAAATGCCAAGATTAATGGGCCTCAGGCTGTTTCGTCTGTGAAAACTCTCGTATGCTTAAGGATGCAGAGACCAACCTTATGACAATTACGGTGAAAAGTGCTTCGGAAAAAAACCAAATAATTCTCCACTTAGCGGTTCTTTCAAAAGTTGGGCCACACACCTCTTGGAAAGATCGAGTTACTTTGGCCTAGCCTTCGATTGGTCTGGAGAAGCAATCGGCATTCCTAGCTGATGAATCAAATGATTCTGAAAGGAACGGTGAAAAGTGCGGATCCTGTTTCAGTCTTTAGACTGAAACAGGATCCGCACTATTCACCTGTCCCACAAAGGCGCACTTCTCATGTCTGGCGCTAGTCCAACAAACCCAGGACTGACAGAGGCCCTGCACTTGCCACCCCAGAAAAATATCTCATCTCCAAAGAAGGATTCTTCCGCTACCGGTTGAAAAGGGCTCCCGTTCTTGAAACAGTGGTGAAAAAACGGTGAAATAATACTGAAAACAATCCTATCTTCCAAGGCTCCTGTGCCAGCTATGGGAAATAGCAAGTTACCTGGGCCTCAGCAGAGGTTTCTCTGCAAAAAGCATCATAGGCTTCAGGATGCAGAGACCGACCTCATGACTATTACGGGGCCAAACGCCATGGAAATGGCAAATAATTACCAACACACTGGTCATTTCAAAGTGTCTGGATGAAATCTGAAGCACGATCCACACTTTTCCCATCTCACGCAAATATGCACTTTCCAACTCTGGAGGTAAACAAATCAAAGGCAGGGCTGACAGAAGCCCCCCACCTACACCCCACCCAGAAATCTCAACTACCAGGCAGGATTCTTATGCTAATGCGAGAACCCTGCTCGGGTTCTGAAAATAATGCTGAAACCACAACAGAATAATACTTAAAAGAACACTTTCTTTGTAGTCTCTAGGACCAACTATTGGAAATGCCAAGATTAATGGGCCTCAGCCTGTTTCGTCTGTGAAAACTCTGGTATGTTTAAGGATGCAGAGACCAACCTTAGGACAATTACGGTGAAAAGTGCTTAGGAAAAATACCAAATAGTTCTCCACTTAGCGGTTCTTTCAAAAGTTGGGCCACAAACCTCTTGGAAAGATCGAGTTACTTTGGCCTAGCCTTTGATTGGTCTGGAGAAGCAATCGGCATTCCTAGCTGATGAATCAAATGATTCTGAAAGGAACGGTGAAAAGTGCGGATCCTGTTTCAGTCTTTAGACTGAAACAGGATCCTCACTATTCACCTGTCCCACAAAGGCGCACTTCTCATGTCTGGCGCTACTCCAACAAACCCAGGACTGACAGAGGCCCTGCACTTGCCACCCCAGAAAAATATCTCATCTCCAAAGAAGGATTCTTCCGCTACCGGTTGAAAAGGGCTCCCGTTCTTGAAACAGTGGTGAAAAAATGGTGAAATAATACTGAAAACAATCCTATCTTCCAAGGCTCCTGTGCCAGCTATGGGAAATAGCAAGTTACCTGGGCCTCAGCAGAGGTTTCTCTGCAAAAAGCATCATAGGCTTCAGGATGCAGAGTCCGACCTCATCACTATTATGGTGCCAAATGCCATGGAAATGGCAAATAATTACCAACACACTGGTCATTTCAAAGTGTCAGGATGAAATCTGAAGCACGATCCACACTTTTCCCATCTCACGCAACTATGCACTTTCCAACTCTGGAGGTAAACAAATCAAAGGCAGGGCTGACAGAAGCCCCGCACTTACACCCCACCCAGAAATCTCAACTACCAGGCAGGATTCTTATGCTAATGCGAGAACCCTGCTCCGGTTCTGAAAATAATGCTGAAACCACAACAGAATAATACTTAAAAGAACACTTTCTTGGTAGTCTCTAGGACCAACTATTGGAAATGCCAAGATTAATGGGCCTCAGCCTGTTTCGTCTGTGAAAACTCTGGTATGCTTAAGGATGCAGAGACCAACCTTAGGACAATTACGGTGAAAAGTGCTTAGGAAAAATACCAAATAGTTCTCCACTTAGCGGTTCTTTCAAAAGTTGGGCCACACACCTCTTGGAAAGATCGAGTTACTTTGGCCTAGCCTTCGATTGGTCTGGAGAAGCAATCGGCATTCCTAGCTGATGAATCAAATGATTCTGAAAGGAACGGTGAAAAGTGCGGATCCTGTTTCAGTCTTTAGACTGAAACAGGATCCGCACTATTCACCTGTCCCACAAAGGCGCACATCTCATGTCTGGCGCTAGTCCAACAAACCCAGGACTGACAGAGGCCCTGCACTTGCCACCCCAGAAAAATATCTCATCTCCAAAGAAGGATTCTTCCGCTACCGGTTGAAAAGGGCTCCCGTTCTTGAAACAGTGGTGAAAAAACGGTGAAATAATACTGAAAACAATCCTATCTTCCAAGGCTCCTGTGCCAGCTATGGGAAATAGCAAGTTACCTGGGCCTCAGCAGAGGTTTCTCTGCAAAAAGCATCATAGGCTTCAGGATGCAGAGACCGACCTCATGACTATTACGGGGCCAAACGCCATGGAAATGGCAAATAATTACCAACACACTGGTCATTTCAAAGTGTCTGGATGAAATCTGAAGCACGATCCACACTTTTCCCATCTCACGCAAATATGCACTTTCCAACTCTGGAGGTAAACAAATCAAAGGCAGGGCTGACAGAAGCCCCGCACCTACACCCCACCCAGAAATCTCAACTACCAGGCAGGATTCTTATGCTAATGCGAGAACCCTGCTCGGGTTCTGAAAATAATGCTGAAACCACAACAGAATAATACTTAAAAGAACACTTTCTTTGTAGTCTCTAGGACCAACTATTGGAAATGCCAAGATTACTGGGCCTCAGCCTGTTTCGTCTGTGAAAACTCTCGTATGCTTAAGGATGCAGAGACCAACCTTATGACAATTACGGTGAAAAGTGCTTCGGAAAAAAACCAAATAATTCTCCACTTAGCGGTTCTTTCAAAAGTTGGGCCACACACCTCTTGGAAAGATCGAGTTACTTTGGCCTAGCCTTTGATTGGTCTGGAGAAGCAATCGGCATTCCTAGCTGATGAATCAAATGATTCTGAAAGGAACGGTGAAAAGTGCGGATCCTGTTTCAGTCTTTAGACTGAAACAGGATCCGCACTATTCACCTGTCCCACAAAGGCGCACTTCTCATGTCTGGCGCTAGTCCAACAAACCCAGGACTGACAGAGGCCCTGCACTTGCCACCCCAGAAAAATATCTCATCTCCAAAGAAGGATTCTTCCGCTAACGGTTGAAAAGGGCTCCCGTTCTTGAAACAGTGGTGAAAAAATGGTGAAATAATACTGAAAACAATCCTATCTTCCAAGGCTCCTGTGCCAGCTATGGGAAATAGCAAGTTACCTGGGCCTCAGCAGAGGTTTCTCTGCAAAAAGCATCATAGGCTTCAGGATGCAGAGTCCGACCTCATCACTATTACGGTGCCAAATGCCATGGAAATGGCAAATAATTACCAACACACTGGTCATTTCAAAGTGTCAGGATGAAATCTGAAGCACGATCCACACTTTTCCCATCTCACGCAACTATGCACTTTCCAACTCTGGAGGTAAACAAATCAAAGGCAGGGCTGACAGAAGCCCCGCACTTACACCCCACCCAGAAATCTCAACTACCAGGCAGGATTCTTATGCTAATGCGAGAACCCTGCTCCGGTTCTGAAAATAATGCTGAAACCACAACAGAATAATACTTAAAAGAACACTTTCTTGGTAGTCTCTAGGACCAACTATTGGAAATGCCAAGATTAATGGGCCTCAGCCTGTTTCGTCTGTGAAAACTCTGGTATGCTTAAGGATGCAGAGACCAACCTTAGGACAATTACGGTGAAAAGTGCTTAGGAAAAATACCAAATAGTTCTCCACTTAGCAGTTCTTTCAAAAGTTGGGCCACACACCTCTTGGAAAGATCGAGTTACTTTGGCCTAGCCTTTGATTGGTCTGGAGAAGCAATCGGCATTCCTAGCTGATGAATCAAATGATTCTGAAAGGAACGGTGAAAAGTGCGGATCCTGTTTCAGTCTTTAGACTGAAACAGGATCCGCACTATTCACCTGTCCCACAAAGGCGCACTTCTCATGTCTGGCGCTAGTCCTACAAACCCAGGACTGACAGAGGCCCTGCACTTGCCACCCCAGAAAAATATCTCATCTCCAAAGACGGATTCTTCCGCTACCGGTTGAAAAGGGCTCTCGTTCTTGAAACAGTGGTGAAAAAATTGTGAAATAATACTGAAAACAATCCTATGTTACAAGGCTCCTGTGCCACCCATGGGAATTAGCTAGTTACCTGGGCCTCAGCAGAGGTTTCTCTGCAAAAAGCTTCATAGGCTTCAGGATGCAGAGACAGACCTCATGACTATTACGGTGCCAAACGCCATGGAAATGGCAAATAATTACCAACACACTGGTCATTTCAAAGTGTCTGGATGAAATCTGAAGCACGATCCACACTTTTCCCATCTCACGCAAATATGCACTTTCCAACTCTGGAGGTAAACAAATCAAAGGCAGGGCTGACAGAAGCCCCGCACCTACACCCCACCCAGAAATCTCAACTACCAGGCAGGATTCTTTTGCTAATGCGAGAACCCTGCTCCGGTTCTGAAAATAGTGCTGAAACCATAACAGAATAATACTTAAAAGAACACTTTCTTGGTAGTCTCTAGGACCAACTATTGGAAATGCCAAGATTAATGGGCCTCAGCCTGTTTCGTCTGTGAAAACTCTCGTATGCTTAAGGATGCAGAGACCAACCTTATGACAATTACGGTGAAAAGTGCTTAGGAAAAAAACCAAATAATTCTCCACTTAGCGGTTCTTTCAAAAGTTGGGCCACACACCTCTTGGAAAGATCGAGTTACTTTGGCCTAGCCTTTGATTGGTCTGGAGAAGCAATCGGCATTCCTAGCTGATGAATCAAATGATTCTGAAAGGAACGGTGAAAAGTGCGGATCCTGTTTCAGTCTTTAGACTGAAACAGGATCCGCACTATTCACCTGTCCCACAAAGGCGCACTTCTCATGTCTGGCGCTAGTCCTACAAACCCAGGACTGACAGAGGCCCTGCACTTGCCACCCCAGAAAAATATCTCATCTCCAAAGAAGGATTCTTCCGCTAACGGTTGAAAAGGGCTCCCGTTCTTGAAACAGTGGTGAAAAAATGGTGAAATAATACTGAAAACAATCCTATCTTCCAAGGCTCCTGTGCCAGCTATGGGAAATAGCAAGTTACCTGGGCCTCAGCAGAGGTTTCTCTGCAAAAAGCATCATAGGCTTCAGGATGCAGAGTCCGACCTCATCACTATTACGGTGCCAAATGCCATGGAAATGGCAAATAATTACCAACACACTGGTCATTTCAAAGTGTCAGGATGAAATCGGAAGCACGATCCACACTTTTCCCATCTCACGCAACTATGCACTTTCCAACTCTGGAGGTAAACAAATCAAAGGCAGGGCTGACAGAAGCCCCGCACTTACACCCCACCCAGAAATCTCAACTACCAGGCAGGATTCTTATGCTAATGCGAGAACCCTGCTCCGGTTCTGAAAATAATGCTGAAACCACAACAGAATAATACTTAAAAGAACACTTTCTTGGTAGTCTCTAGGACCAACTATTGGAAATGCCAAGATTAATGGGCCTCAGCCTGTTTCGTCTGTGAAAACTCTGGTATGCTTAAGGATGCAGAGACCAACCTTAGGACAATTACGGTGAAAAGTGCTTAGGAAAAATACCAAATAGTTCTCCACTTAGCAGTTCTTTCAAAAGTTGGGCCACACACCTCTTGGAAAGATCGAGTTACTTTGGCCTAGCCTTTGATTGGTCTGGAGAAGCAATCGGCATTCCTAGCTGATGAATCAAATGATTCTGAAAGGAACGGTGAAAAGTGCGGATCCTGTTTCAGTCTTTAGACTGAAACAGGATCCGCACTATTCACCTGTCCCACAAAGGCGCACTTCTCATGTCTGGCGCTAGTCCTACAAACCCAGGACAGACAGAGGCCCTGCACTTGCCACCCCAGAAAAATATCTCATCTCCAAAGAAGGATTCTTCCGCTACCGGTTGAAAAGGGCTCTCGTTCTTGAAACAGTGGTGAAAAAATTGTGAAATAATACTGAAAACAATCCTATCTTACAAGGCTCCTGTGCCACCCATGGGAATTAGCTAGTTACCTGGGCCTCAGCAGAGGTTTCTCTGCAAAAAGCTTCATAGGCTTCAGGATGCAGAGACCGACCTCATGACTATTACGGGGCCAAACGCCATGGAAATGGCAAATAATTACCAACACACTGGTCATTTCAAAGTGTCTGGATGAAATCTGAAGCACGATCCACACTTTTCCCATCTCACGCAAATATGCACTTTCCAACTCTGGAGGTAAACAAATCAAAGGCAGGGCTGACAGAAGCCCGGCACCTACACCCCACCCAGAAATCTCAACTACCAGGCAGGATTCTTATGCTAATGCGAGAACCCTGCTCGGGTTCTGAAAATAATGCTGAAACCACAACAGAATAATACTTAAAAGAACACTTTCTTTGTAGTCTCTAGGACCAACTATTGGAAATGCCAAGATTAATGGGCCTCAGCCTGTTTCGTCTGTGAAAACTCTCGTATGCTTAAGGATGCAGAGACCAACCTTAGGACAATTACGGTGAAAAGTGCTTAGGAAAAATACCAAATAGTTCTCCACTTAGCGGTTCTTTCAAAAGTTGGGCCACACACCTCTTGGAAAGATCGAGTTACTTTGGCCTAGCCTTCGATTGGTCTGGAGAAGCAATCGGCATTCCTAGCTGATGAATCAAATGATTCTGAAAGGAACGGTGAAAAGTGCGGATCCTGTTTCAGTCTTTAGACTGAAACAGGATCCGCACTATTCACCTGTCCCACAAAGGCGCACTTCTCATGTCTGGCGCTAGTCCTACAAACCCAGGACTGACAGAGGCCCTGCACTTGCCACCCCAGAAAAATATCTCATCTCCAAAGAAGGATTCTTCCGCTACCGGTTGAAAAGGGCTCTCGTTCTTGAAACAGTGGTGAAAAAATGGTGAAATAATACTGAAAACAATCCTATCTTACAAGGCTCCTGTGCCACCCATGGGAATTAGCTAGTTACCTGGGCCTCAGCAGAGGTTTCTCTGCAAAAAGCTTCATAGGCTTCAGGATGCAGAGACCGACCTCATGACTATTACGGGGCCAAACGCCATGGAAATGGCAAATAATTACCAACACACTGGTCATTTCAAAGTGTCTGGATGAAATCTGAAGCACGATCCACACTTTTCCCATCTCACGCAAATATGCACTTTCCAACTCTGGAGGTAAACAAATCAAAGGCAGGGCTGACAGAAGCCCCGCACCTACACCCCACCCAGAAATCTCAACTACCAGGCAGGATTCTTTTGCTAATGCGAGAACCCTGCTCCGGTTCTGAAAATAGTGCTGAAACCATAACAGAATAATACTTAAAAGAACACTTTCTTGGTAGTCTCTAGGACCAACTATTGGAAATGCCAAGATTAATGGGCCTCAGCCTGTTTCGTCTGTGAAAACTCTCGTATGCTTAAGGATGCAGAGACCAACCTTAGGACAATTACGGTGAAAAGTGCTTCGGAAAAAAACCAAATAATTCTCCACTTAGCGGTTCTTTCAAAAGTTGGGCCACACACCTCTTGGAAAGATCGAGTTACTTTGGCCTAGCCTTTGATTGGTCTGGAGAAGCAATCGGCATTCCTAGCTGATGAATCAAATGATTCTGAAAGGAACGGTGAAAAGTGCGGATCCTGTTTCAGTCTTTAGACTGAAACAGGATCCGCACTATTCACCTGTCCCACAAAGGCGCACTTCTCATGTCTGGCGCTAGTCCTACAAACCCAGGACTGACACAGGCCCTGCACTTGCCACCCCAGAAAAATATCTCATCTCCAAAGAAGGATTCTTCCGCTAACGGTTGAAAAGGGCTCCCGTTCTTGAAACAGTGGTGAAAAAATGGTGAAATAATACTGAAAACAATCCTATCTTCCAAGGCTCCTGTGCCAGCTATGGGAAATAGCAAGTTACCTGGGCCTCAGCAGAGGTTTCTCTGCAAAAAGCATCATAGGCTTCAGGATGCAGAGTCCGACCTCATCACTATTACGGTGCCAAATGCCATGGAAATGGCAAATAATTACCAACACACTGGTCATTTCAAAGTGTCAGGATGAAATCTGAAGCACGATCCACACTTTTCCCATCTCACGCAACTATGCACTTTCCAATTCTGGAGGTAAACAAATCAAAGGCAGGGCTGACAGAAGCCCCGCACCTACACCCCACCCAGAAATCTCAACTACCAGGCAGGATTCTTATGCTAATGCGAGAACCCTGCTCCGGTTCTGAAAATAATGCTGAAACCACAACAGAATAATACTTAAAAGAACACTTTCTTGGTAGTCTCTAGGACCAACTATTGGAAATGCCAAGATTAATGGGCCTCAGCCTGTTTCGTCTGTGAAAACTCTGGTATGCTTAAGGATGCAGAGACCAACCTTAGGACAATTACGGTGAAAAGTGCTTAGGAAAAATACCAAATAGTTCTCCACTTAGCGGTTCTTTCAAAAGTTGGGCCACACACCTCTTGGAAAGATCGAGTTACTTTGGCCTAGCCTTCGATTGGTCTGGAGAAGCAATCGGCATTCCTAGCTGATGAATCAAATGATTCTGAAAGGAACGGTGAAAAGTGCGGATCCTGTTTCAGTCTTTAGACTGAAACAGGATCCGCACTATTCACCTGTCCCACAAAGGCGCACTTCTCATGTCTGGCGCTAGTCCAACAAACCCAGGACTGACAGAGGCCCTGCACTTGCCACCCCAGAGAAATATCTCATCTCCAAAGAAGGATTCTTCCGCTACCGGTTGAAAAGGGCTCCCGTTCTTGAAACAGTGGTGAAAAAACGGTGAAATAATACTGAAAACAATCCTATCTTCCAAGGCTCCTGTGCCAGCTATGGGAAATAGCAAGTTACCTGGGCCTCAGCAGAGGTTTCTCTGCAAAAAGCATCATAGGCTTCAGGATGCAGAGACCGACCTCATGACTATTACGGGGCCAAACGCCATGGAAATGGCAAATAATTACCAACACACTGGTCATTTCAAAGTGTCTGGATGAAATCTGAAGCACGATCCACACTTTTCCCATCTCACGCAAATATGCACTTTCCAACTCTGGAGGTAAACAAATCAAAGGCAGGGCTGACAGAAGCCCGGCACCTACACCCCACCCAGAAATCTCAACTACCAGGCAGGATTCTTATGCTAATGCGAGAACCCTGCTCGGGTTCTGAAAATAATGCTGAAACCACAACAGAATAATACTTAAAAGAACACTTTCTTGGTAGTCTCTAGGACCAACTATTGGAAATGCCAAGATTAATGGGCCTCAGCCTGTTTCGTCTGTGAAAACTCTGGTATGCTTAAGGATGCAGAGACCAACCTTAGGACAATTACGGTGAAAAGTGCTTAGGAAAAATACCAAATAGTACTCCACTTAGCGGTTCTTTCAAAAGTTGGGCCACACACCTCTTGGAAAGATCGAGTTACTTTGGCCTAGCCTTCGATTGGTCTGGAGAAGCAATCGGCATTCCTAGCTGATGAATCAAATGATTCTGAAAGGAACGGTGAAAAGTGCGGATCCTGTTTCAGTCTTTAGACTGAAACAGGATCCGCACTATTCACCTGTCCCACAAAGGCGCACTTCTCATGTCTGGCGCTAGTCCTACAAACCCAGGACTGACAGAGGCCCTGCACTTGCCACCCCAGAAAAATATCTCATCTCCAAAGAAGGATTCTTCCGCTACCGGTTGAAAAGGGCTCTCGTTCTTGAAACAGTGGTGAAAAAATGGTGAAATAATACTGAAAACAATCCTATCTTACAAGGCTCCTGTGCCACCCATGGGAATTAGCTAGTTACCTGGGCCTCAGCAGAGGTTTCTCTGCAAAAAGCTTCATAGGCTTCAGGATGCAGAGACCGACCTCATGACTATTACGGGGCCAAACGCCATGGAAATGGCAAATAATTACCAACACACTGGTCATTTCAAAGTGTCTGGATGAAATCTGAAGCACGATCCACACTTTTCCCATCTCACGCAAATATGCACTTTCCAACTCTGGAGGTAAACAAATCAAAGGCAGGGCTGACAGAAGCCCCGCACCTACACCCCACCCAGAAATCTCAACTACCAGGCAGGATTCTTTTGCTAATGCGAGAACCCTGCTCCGGTTCTGAAAATAGTGCTGAAACCATAACAGAATAATACTTAAAAGAACACTTTCTTGGTAGTCTCTAGGACCAACTATTGGAAATGCCAAGATTACTGGGCCTCAGCCTGTTTCGTCTGTGAAAACTCTCGTATGCTTAAGGATGCAGAGACCAACCTTATGACAATTACGGTGAAAAGTGCTTCGGAAAAAAACCAAATAATTCTCCACTTAGCGGTTCTTTCAAAAGTTGGGCCACACACCTCTTGGAAAGATCGAGTTACTTTGGCCTAGCCTTCGATTGGTCTGGAGAAGCAATCGGCATTCCTAGCTGATGAATCAAATGATTATGAAAGGAACGGTGAAAAGTGCGGATCCTGTTTCAGTCTTTAGACTGAAACAGGATCCGCACTATTCACCTGTCCCACAAAGGCGCACTTCTCATGTCTGGCGCTAGTCCTACAAACCCAGGACTGACAGAGGCCCTGCACTTGCCACCCCAGAAAAATATCTCATCTCCAAAGAAGGATTCTTCCGCTAACGGTTGAAAAGGGCTCCCGTTCTTGAAACAGTGGTGAAAAAACGGTGAAATAATACTGAAAACAATCCTATCTTCCAAGGCTCCTGTGCCAGCTATGGGAAATAGCAAGTTACCTGGGCCTCAGCAGAGGTTTCTCTGCAAAAAGCATCATAGGCTTCAGGATGCAGAGACCGACCTCATGACTATTACGGGGCCAAACGCCATGGAAATGGCAAATAATTACCAACACACTGGTCATTTCAAAGTGTCTGGATGAAATCTGAAGCACGATCCACACTTTTCCCATCTCACGCAAATATGCACTTTCCAACTCTGGAGGTAAACAAATCAAAGGCAGGGCTGACAGAAGCCCCGCACCTACACCCCACCCAGAAATCTCAACTACCAGGCAGGATTCTTATGCTAATGCGAGAACCCTGCTCCGGTTCTGAAAATAGTGCTGAAACCATAACAGAATAATACTTAAAAGAACACTTTCTTGGTAGTCTCTAGGACCAACTATTGGAAATGCCAAGATTAATGGGCCTCAGCCTGTTTCGTCTGTGAAAACTCTCGTATGCTTAAGGATGCAGAGACCAACCTTATGACAATTACGGTGAAAAGTGCTTCGGAAAAAAAACAAATAATTCTCCACTTAGCGGTTCTTTCAAAAGTTGGGCCACACACCTCTTGGAAAGATCGAGTTACTTTGGCCTAGCCTTCGATTGGTCTGGAGAAGCAATCGGCATTCCTAGCTGATGAATCAAATGATTCTGAAAGGAACGGTGAAAAGTGCGGATCCTGTTTCAGTCTTTAGACTGAAACAGGATCCGCACTATTCACCTGTCCCACAAAGGCGCACTTCTCATGTCTGGCGCTAGTCCTACAAACCCAGGACTGACAGAGGCCCTGCACTTGCCACCCCAGAAAAATATCTCATCTCCAAAGAAGGATTCTTCCGCTAACGGTTGAAAAGGGCTCCCGTTCTTGAAACAGTGGTGAAAAAATGGTGAAATAATACTGAAAACAATCCTATCTTCCAAGGCTCCTGTGCCAGCTATGGGAAATAGCAAGTTACCTGGGCCTCAGCAGAGGTTTCTCTGCAAAAAGCATCATAGGCTTCAGGATGCAGAGTCCGACCTCATCACTATTACGGTGCCAAATGCCATGGAAATGGCAAATAATTACCAACACACTGGTCATTTCAAAGTGTCAGGATGAAATCTGAAGCACGATCCACACTTTTCCCATCTCACGCAACTATGCACTTTCCAATTCTGGAGGTAAACAAATCAAAGGCAGGGCTGACAGAAGCCCCGCACCTACACCCCACCCAGAAATCTCAACTACCAGGCAGGATTCTTATGCTAATGCGAGAACCCTGCTCCGGTTCTGAAAATAATGCTGAAACCACAACAGAATAATACTTAAAAGAACACTTTCTTGGTAGTCTCTAGGACCAACTATTGGAAATGCCAAGATTAATGGGCCTCAGCCTGTTTCGTCTGTGAAAACTCTGGTATGCTTAAGGATGCAGAGACCAACCTTAGGACAATTACGGTGAAAAGTGCTTAGGAAAAATACCAAATAGTTCTCCACTTAGCAGTTCTTTCAAAAGTTGGGCCACACACCTCTTGGAAAGATCGAGTTACTTTGGCCTAGCCTTTGATTGGTCTGGAGAAGCAATCGGCATTCCTAGCTGATGAATCAAATGATTCTGAAAGGAACGGTGAAAAGTGCGGATCCTGTTTCAGTCTTTAGACTGAAACAGGATCCGCACTATTCACCTGTCCCACAAAGGCGCACTTCTCATGTCTGGCGCTAGTCCTACAAACCCAGGACTGACAGAGGCCCTGCACTTGCCACCCCAGAAAAATATCTCATCTCCAAAAAAGGATTCTTCCGCTACCGGTTGAAAAGGGCTCTCGTTCTTGAAACAGTGGTGAAAAAATGGTGAAATAATACTGAAAACAATCCTATCTTACAAGGCTCCTGTGCCACCCATGGGAATTAGCTAGTTACCTGGGCCTCAGCAGAGGTTTCTCTGCAAAAAGCTTCATAGGCTTCAGGATGCAGAGACCGACCTCATGACTATTACGGGGCCAAACGCCATGGAAATGGCAAATAATTACCAACACACTGGTCATTTCAAAGTGTCTGGATGAAATCTGAAGCACGATCCACACTTTTCCCATCTCACGCAAATATGCACTTTCCAACTCTGGAGGTAAACAAATCAAAGGCAGGGCTGACAGAAGCCCCGCACCTACACCCCACCCAGAAATCTCAACTACCAGGCAGGATTCTTTTGCTAATGCGAGAACCCTGCTCCGGTTCTGAAAATAGTGCTGAAACCATAACAGAATAATACTTAAAAGAACACTTTCTTGGTAGTCTCTAGGACCAACTATTGGAAATGCCAAGATTACTGGGCCTCAGCCTGTTTCGTCTGTGAAAACTCTCGTATGCTTAAGGATGCAGAGACCAACCTTATGACAATTACGGTGAAAAGTGCTTCGGAAAAAAACCAAATAATTCTCCACTTAGCGGTTCTTTCAAAAGTTGGGCCACACACCTCTTGGAAAGATCGAGTTACTTTGGCCTAGCCTTCGATTGGTCTGGAGAAGCAATCGGCATTCCTAGCTGATGAATCAAATGATTCTGAAAGGAACGGTGAAAAGTGCGGATCCTGTTTCAGTCTTTAGACTGAAACAGGATCCGCACTATTCACCTGTCCCACAAAGGCGCACTTCTCATGTCTGGCGCTAGTCCTACAAACCCAGGACTGACAGAGGCCCTGCACTTGCCACCCCAGAAAAATATCTCATCTCCAAAGAAGGATTCTTCCGCTACCGGTTGAAAAGGGCTCCCGTTCTTGAAACAGTGGTGAAAAAACGGTGAAATAATACTGAAAACAATCCTATCTTCCAAGGCTCCTGTGCCAGCTATGGGAAATAGCAAGTTACCTGGGCCTCAGCAGAGGTTTCTCTGCAAAAAGCATCATAGGCTTCAGGATGCAGAGACCGACCTCATGACTATTACGGGGCCAAACGCCATGGAAATGGCAAATAATTACCAACACACTGGTCATTTCAAAGTGTCTGGATGAAATCTGAAGCACGATCCACACTTTTCCCATCTCACGCAAATATGCACTTTCCAACTCTGGAGGTAAACAAATCAAAGGCAGGGCTGACAGAAGCCCCGCACCTACACCCCACCCAGAAATCTCAACTACCAGGCAGGATTCTTATGCTAATGCGAGAACCCTGCTCCGGTTCTGAAAATAGTGCTGAAACCATAACAGAATAATACTTAAAAGAACACTTTCTTGGTAGTCTCTAGGACCAACTATTGGAAATGCCAAGATTAATGGGCCTCAGCCTGTTTCGTCTGTGAAAACTCTCGTATGCTTAAGGATGCAGAGACCAACCTTATGACAATTACGGTGAAAAGTGCTTCGGAAAAAAACCAAATAATTCTCCACTTAGCGGTTCTTTCAAAAGTTGGGCCACACACCTCTTGGAAAGATCGAGTTACTTTGGCCTAGCCTTCGATTGGTCTGGAGAAGCAATCGGCATTCCTAGCTGATGAATCAAATGATTCTGAAAGGAACGGTGAAAAGTGCGGATCCTGTTTCAGTCTTTAGACTGAAACAGGATCCGCACTATTCACCTGTCCCACAAAGGCGCACTTCTCATGTCTGGCGCTAGTCCTACAAACCCAGGACTGACAGAGGCCCTGCACTTGCCACCCCAGAAAAATATCTCATCTCCAAAGAAGGATTCTTCCGCTAACGGTTGAAAAGGGCTCCCGTTCTTGAAACAGTGGTGAAAAAACGGTGAAATAATACTGAAAACAATCCTATCTTCCAAGGCTCCTGTGCCAGCTATGGGAAATAGCAAGTTACCTGGGCCTCAGCAGAGGTTTCTCTGCAAAAAGCATCATAGGCTTCAGGATGCAGAGACCGACCTCATGACTATTACGGGGCCAAACGCCATGGAAATGGCAAATAATTACCAACACACTGGTCATTTCAAAGTGTCTGGATGAAATCTGAAGCACGATCCACACTTTTCCCATCTCACGCAAATATGCACTTTCCAACTGTGGAGGTAAACAAATCAAAGGCAGGGCTGACAGAAGCCCCGCACCTACACCCCACCCAGAAATCTCAACTACCAGGCAGGATTCTTATGCTAATGCGAGAACCCTGCTCCGGTTCTGAAAATAATGCTGAAACCACAACAGAATAATACTTAAAAGAACACTTTCTTGGTAGTCTCTAGGACCAACTATTGGAAATGCCAAGATTAATGGGCCTCAGCCTGTTTCGTCTGTGAAAACTCTCGTATGCTTAAGGATGCAGAGACCAACCTTATGACAATTACGGTGAAAAGTGCTTCAGAAAAAAACCAAATAATTCTCCACTTAGCGGTTCTTTCAAAAGTTGGGCCACACACCTCTTGGAAAGATCGAGTTACTTTGGCCTAGCCTTTGATTGGTCTGGAGAAGCAATCGGCATTCCTAGCTGATGAATCAAATGATTCTGAAAGGAACGGTGAAAAGTGCGGATCCTGTTTCAGTCTTTAGACTGAAACAGGATCCGCACTATTCACCTGTCCCACAAAGGCGCACTTCTCATGTCTGGCGCTAGTCCTACAAACCCAGGACTGACAGAGGCCCTGCACTTGCCACCCCAGAAAAATATCTCATCTCCAAAGAAGGATTCTTCCGCTACCGGTTGAAAAGGGCTCCCGTTCTTGAAACAGTGGTGAAAAAACGGTGAAATAATACTGAAAACAATCCTATCTTCCAAGGCTCCTGTGCCAGCTATGGGAAATAGCAAGTTACCTGGGCCTCAGCAGAGGTTTCTCTGCAAAAAGCATCATAGGCTTCAGGATGCAGAGTCCGACCTCATCACTATTACGGTGCCAAATGCCATGGAAATGGCAAATAATTACCAACACACTGGTCATTTCAAAGTGTCAGGATGAAATCTGAAGCACGATCCACACTTTTCCCATCTCACGCAACTATGCACTTTCCAATTCTGGAGGTAAACAAATCAAAGGCAGGGCTGACAGAAGCCCCGCACCTACACCCCACCCAGAAATCTCAACTACCAGGCAGGATTCTTATGCTAATGCGAGAACCCTGCTCCGGTTCTGAAAATAATGCTGAAACCACAACAGAATAATACTTAAAAGAACACTTTCTTGGTAGTCTCTAGGACCAACTATTGGAAATGCCAAGATTAATGGGCCTCAGCCTGTTTCGTCTGTGAAAACTCTGGTATGCTTAAGGATGCAGAGACCAACCTTAGGACAATTACGGTGAAAAGTGCTTAGGAAAAATACCAAATAGTTCTCCACTTAGCGGTTCTTTCAAAAGTTGGGCCACACACCTCTTGGAAAGATCGAGTTACTTTGGCCTAGCCTTCGATTGGTCTGGAGAAGCAATCGGCATTCCTAGCTGATGAATCAAATGATTCTGAAAGGAACGGTGAAAAGTGCGGATCCTGTTTCAGTCTTTAGACTGAAACAGGATCCGCACTATTCACCTGTCCCACAAAGGCGCACTTCTCATGTCTGGCGCTAGTCCAACAAACCCAGGACTGACAGAGGCCCTGCACTTGCCACCCCAGAAAAATATCTCATCTCCAAAGAAGGATTCTTCCGCTACCGGTTGAAAAGGGCTCCCGTTCTTGAAACAGTGGTGAAAAAACGGTGAAATAATACTGAAAACAATCCTATCTTCCAGGCTCCTGTGCCAGCTATGGGAAATAGCAAGTTACCTGGGCCTCAGCAGAGGTTTCTCTGCAAAAAGCATCATAGGCTTCAGGATGCAGAGACCGACCTCATGACTATTACGGGGCCAAACGCCATGGAAATGGCAAATAATTACCAACACACTGGTCATTTCAAAGTGTCTGGATGAAATCTGAAGCACGATCCACACTTTTCCCATCTCACGCAAATATGCACTTTCCAACTCTGGAGGTAAACAAATCAAAGGCAGGGCTGACAGAAGCCCTGCACCTACACCCCACCCAGAAATCTCAACTACCAGGCAGGATTCTTATGCTAATGCGAGAACCCTGCTCGGGTTCTGAAAATAATGCTGAAACCACAACAGAATAATACTTAAAAGAACACTTTCTTTGTAGTCTCTAGGACCAACTATTGGAAATGCCAAGATTAATGGGCCTCAGCCTGTTTCGTCTGTGAAAACTCTGGTATGCTTAAGGATGCAGAGACCAACCTTAGGACAATTACGGTGAAAAGTGCTTAGGAAAAATACCAAATAGTTCTCCACTTAGCAGTTCTTTCAAAAGTTGGGCCACACACCTCTTGGAAAGATCGAGTTACTTTGGCCTAGCCTTTGATTGGTCTGGAGAAGCAATCGGCATTCCTAGCTGATGAATCAAATAATTCTGAAAGGAACGGTGAAAAGTGCGGATCCTGTTTCAGTCTTTAGACTGAAACAGGATCCGCACTATTCACCTGTCCCACAAAGGCGCACTTCTCATGTCTGGCGGTAGTCCAACAAACCCAGGACTGACAGAGGCCGTGCACTTGCCACCCCAGAAAAATATCTCATCTCCAAAGAAGGATTCTTCCGCTAACGGTTGAAAAGGGCTCCCGTTCTTGAAACAGTGGTGAAAAAATGGTGAAATAATACTGAAAACAATCCTATCTTCCAAGGCTCCTGTGCCAGCTATGGGAAATAGCAAGTTACCTGGGCCTCAGCAGAGGTTTCTCTGCAAAAAGCATCATAGGCTTCAGGATGCAGAGACCGACCTCACGACTATTACGGGGCCAAACGCCATGGAAATGGCAAATAATTACCAACACACTGGTCATTTCAAAGTGTCTGGATGAAATCTGAAGCACGATCCACACTTTTCCCATCTCACGCAAATATGCACTTTCCAACTCTGGAGGTAAACAAATCAAAGGCAGGGCTGACAGAAGCCCCGCACCTACACCCCACCCAGAAATCTCAACTACCAGGCAGGATTCTTATGCTAATGCGAGAACCCTGCTCGGGTTCTGAAAATAATGCTGAAACCACAACAGAATAATACTTAAAAAAACACTTTCTTGGTAGTCTCTAGGACCAACTATTGGAAATGCCAAGATTAATGGGCCTCAGGCTGTTTCGTCTGTGAAAACTCTCGTATGCTTAAGGATGCAGAGACCAACCTTATGACAATTACGGTGAAAAGTGCTTCGGAAAAAAACCAAATAATTCTCCACTTAGCGGTTCTTTCAAAAGTTGGGCCACACACCTCTTGGAAAGATCGAGTTACTTTGGCCTAGCCTTCGATTGGTCTGGAGAAGCAATCGGCATTCCTAGCTGATGAATCAAATGATTCTGAAAGGAACGGTGAAAAGTGCGGATCCTGTTTCAGTCTTTAGACTGAAACAGGATCCGCACTATTCACCTGTCCCACAAAGGCGCACTTCTCATGTCTGGCGCTAGTCCAACAAACCCAGGACTGACAGAGGCCCTGCACTTGCCACCCCAGAAAAATATCTCATCTCCAAAGAAGGATTCTTCCGCTACCGGTTGAAAAGGGCTCCCGTTCTTGAAACAGTGGTGAAAAAACGGTGAAATAATACTGAAAACAATCCTATCTTCCAAGGCTCCTGTGCCAGCTATGGGAAATAGCAAGTTACCTGGGCCTCAGCAGAGGTTTCTCTGCAAAAAGCATCATAGGCTTCAGGATGCAGAGACCGACCTCATGACTATTACGGGGCCAAACGCCATGGAAATGGCAAATAATTACCAACACACTGGTCATTTCAAAGTGTCTGGATGAAATCTGAAGCACGATCCACACTTTTCCCATCTCACGCAAATATGCACTTTCCAACTCTGGAGGTAAACAAATCAAAGGCAGGGCTGACAGAAGCCCCCCACCTACACCCCACCCAGAAATCTCAACTACCAGGCAGGATTCTTATGCTAATGCGAGAACCCTGCTCGGGTTCTGAAAATAATGCTGAAACCACAACAGAATAATACTTAAAAGAACACTTTCTTTGTAGTCTCTAGGACCAACTATTGGAAATGCCAAGATTAATGGGCCTCAGCCTGTTTCGTCTGTGAAAACTCTGGTATGTTTAAGGATGCAGAGACCAACCTTAGGACAATTACGGTGAAAAGTGCTTAGGAAAAATACCAAATAGTTCTCCACTTAGCGGTTCTTTCAAAAGTTGGGCCACAAACCTCTTGGAAAGATCGAGTTACTTTGGCCTAGCCTTTGATTGGTCTGGAGAAGCAATCGGCATTCCTAGCTGATGAATCAAATGATTCTGAAAGGAACGGTGAAAAGTGCGGATCCTGTTTCAGTCTTTAGACTGAAACAGGATCCTCACTATTCACCTGTCCCACAAAGGCGCACTTCTCATGTCTGGCGCTACTCCAACAAACCCAGGACTGACAGAGGCCCTGCACTTGCCACCCCAGAAAAATATCTCATCTCCAAAGAAGGATTCTTCCGCTACCGGTTGAAAAGGGCTCCCGTTCTTGAAACAGTGGTGAAAAAATGGTGAAATAATACTGAAAACAATCCTATCTTCCAAGGCTCCTGTGCCAGCTATGGGAAATAGCAAGTTACCTGGGCCTCAGCAGAGGTTTCTCTGCAAAAAGCATCATAGGCTTCAGGATGCAGAGTCCGACCTCATCACTATTATGGTGCCAAATGCCATGGAAATGGCAAATAATTACCAACACACTGGTCATTTCAAAGTGTCAGGATGAAATCTGAAGCACGATCCACACTTTTCCCATCTCACGCAACTATGCACTTTCCAACTCTGGAGGTAAACAAATCAAAGGCAGGGCTGACAGAAGCCCCGCACTTACACCCCACCCAGAAATCTCAACTACCAGGCAGGATTCTTATGCTAATGCGAGAACCCTGCTCC